>NC_133370.1:22770154-23070154 GCF_049309525.1 Garra rufa | reverse complement strand
GCAATGCAATAAGAGCAGGGGGGGTGAAAACTTTTGAATTTGACAATCAGGGTAAATTTAACTAATTTTGTCTTCAGTGAAACAAGTAAGTATCTTCTGTAGCTTCTGAAGTGCAGTACTAAATGAATATATTTAGGCAAAATAACATATATATATATATCTTCATTTTGTACAAAAGTTTACACCCCTGGCTCTTAATGCATCATTTCTCCTTCTGAAGCATCCATGAGCGTTTGAACCTTCTGTAATAGTTGCATATGAGTCCCTCAGTTGTCCTCAGTGTAAAAAGATGGATCTCAAAATCATACAGTCATTGTTGGAAAGGGTTCGAATACACAAAAATGCTGAAAAACCAAAGAATTTGTGGGGCCTGAAGGATCTGTGGACTATTTACAGATGTTCCCTCTTATGCCATACATACATGCACACTCTTGACAAACTAAAAGACGTACAATGATATTTGTATATATTAAATGAAAGATATAGATTTAACTGTCTGTTAATTTGCTTATTTTGCTCAATAGCATGATCTATTTAAGTCTACATGCCATATTAACAAGAAACTCTGCATTTATCCACAGGTTCTATGTGATGTTATGTGCAAATGTTTTTTTGCAACTATGGTTTTAGTGATAAAAACACTTTATCACTAAACTACAACAATGCTTTTGGGTAATGCCCACTGCATCAAGATTGATTTTTTGTGTTATGCGCAATATTCATCAGACTGTGAGCGAACGGACTGTGGGTGGCCCGTGGGCGTGCCGTCTGAGACTAAGCTGGTCTAGACAGGGTTTTTTCCGCAGAACTGGCTTTTTCGGCTGAGGAGTTTTTGCCTGTTTTGCATTGTGTCTTCAATCTCATCTAACATTTAGTAGAGGAGAAGTGCTCTAGAGCAAAAACTGCACAACTAAACCTGCTTGAATTCTCGGTGGCACTCCGCTGAATGCATATACTTCGGTAGAAAGGCAGAGGAGGGAAAGGTCAAACCTTGCTGTCGATCTCACTGGTGCCCAGGGCTGTCTGGATGACATAGAGCAGCGCATCGGTCAGCCCCTCACACTCTCTCATCCTGCGGCGGGCCTCTTCTCCGGCTGAGCTCACATTCCTGTAGAAAACACATTCACACAAAGTCACGCATGTTGTATTATCGACTCCATTGATTACGTTTTGGCAGTTCTGAGCTTCTAAATCAATACTCAACCTACCAAAGGGCAGATGGTCTTCAACATCAATAAGCTTTTCATGGAAATGAGTAGTAACTCACTTTTCCACCACAAGAGCAATGTATGGAGAACAGTGTTTTATACTCTTCACGAAGTCAACTCTGCAAGTTTTTGAATGTAGAAAAATTCCAAACATCAGCTTTATGAATCACCAGCAACATGCCTCAAAGCAACAAGCTTAGAATCCCAAGAGCTGGAGCCTCGGGAGACCTGAATCGGGGAGTCTGATCTGAGCAGGGCCTTATTCGAAGGTGCCTGTGAGAAATCAAAGACCACATCCTGTCGTCTCTCTCTCTCTCGCTCTCCAAGAAGCTTCTAAGAGATCTGTGTGTCTCAGGCAGCTGCAGGTGGTGTGGCAACTGTGTCCAACCATTAAATATTCAATCAGACTTCTAGTTCCTCAGCCATCCATGAAGAGGATTAATTATCACGCTGGGCGTAGGGAGCTTAGTCCAGCCATCCAAGAGTGACTCAGCACTTTCTACAATCCTGCCGCTTCAAACCTGAAAGCTGATGCGCAGGGAAAGAGAGGATAGTATGTGCATATAGTATGTGCTATAAATGTAAAGTGCTGTTAATATCAAAATGAGTTTGAAAGTAAAAAGTTTCCGAGCTCCGAAAGTGGCTGCAGATTTCTTGATGCTTCACGTGAGCTTGTAATAGCTCCAAAATAGACCTTTCCATCTAGTCAGCAAAAACTAGAAATTGGAAACTGTGATCTTTTTATGAAGAAAAAGCCTGAGCATGTGCAAATAATGTGATCATAACTTATGCATGATGCATCAACATTCATCACATAGATAAAAATGACAAAACCACAACATACAGCAGTCAAACGTATTAGAGTGGCTTTTTAGACCACACATAGTTTATGTATACCCAGATCAGAGGTGGAAAGTAACGAATTACATTTGCTCGCGTTACTGTAATTGAGTAGGTTTTTTGTGTACTTCTACTTTTTAAAGTAACTTTTACATTTTGTAATTTTACTTTTACTTAAGTACGTTTTGATTTAAGTATTGTACTTAACTACATTTTAAATATTATCCGTTACTGAGTAAAAATAAAAATAAAAAAAATAAAATAAATTATTTAAAAAAAAAATGTGCGTGGAGGGAAGGAGGAGATAGCGCACCGGAAACTACTGATTGCTTGATGAGCAGCAGAACAAACGCAGCGCGCTAACTCAAGAAAGATGGAGACGGACAAGGCACAGTTTTGCAGTTACATCTCTCGGCTGCACGCATGAAGCTAACCATTGCGCTAATGTTAAGGTAATAACGAACTTGCGCGTGCCTAATGTATAACACTTGTGTATATCAGAGTCGTACATTAGGCACGCATAAGTCCGCTATTGATTCACAAACTATGCACGCTCTCTGGGCTCTGATCCCTATCGTATTTTTGTGTGAAATTTCAAAACATTTGCCTAGTTGTCCAAATTATTGTCCTGTGAGTGTTTTATAATGGATGCTCACCCATAGAAGAGGAGTGAGGCTCGGTGTTTATGAGCATCAGGCGTGCACTGACAGTTCACTGATCGTGTCTTTGTCGAACCTTCACATCGATGCGTTTCAACATATTTAGAATATATTTGCTGTAGTTTGAATTCGTATGTTAATTTTTTAATGGATACAAACAGTAGATATTCAGTCAGTCAAGTTCAAAGGGATAGGTTTAGTGGACTTTTGGCATCTCCCTGTTGTTCTGTTTGGTAAGGCAGGTACACTTATTTAAGAAAAAGTACTCTGAAGTTGTAAAGAATGTCTTTAGTAAGGAATTCAGGAGCTTAAAATCTGTATATATAGTTTTAAAAAGTTAGAATTTTGCAGAGGTTTTCTTTAAAGGTTATAAGGTATATTTAAAGTTTTAATTTAAAGTTTGTTTGAATTTGTAGTTCCCTTCCAGATAACTTCGAGCTGCGTCGAACGCTGTGGGAACGCCTCCTGCGTGACCGCGTCCTGAATCATGTGTGCAACTATCCAACGAGAGTGTGCGACGTCACGGGCGTCATGACGTCACCGACCGGGAAGCATAAGAACACGTGCGGTGGAGTACAACGCCAGCTTCTGTTGTTTCAGCAAGCGCTCTGTGTCTGTGTGTGATCGTTCTCCGTTTTGTACAAGTTAGTACAGCTTTTGTTTTGAGAGTGATGTCTTTACTGTCCTCTAAGATGAGTGTTAGCAAGCAGCACTATAAGGTGTGCGTTCCTCTGTACACTCGTTTCATTACGAGTGAGGACACGCACAGCTTATGTGTTGCTTGCTTGGGTGCGCAGCATGCGGCTTCAGCCCTCGAGGGGGCTGATTGTCTGCATTGTCTGCACATGCCATTTCGGGTGCTTCGTTCTAGGAAGGCTCTCTTTGAGAAGGGAGTCTTCACTAGCGCTCCTCGCGGGTCTGGTCCCGCTTCCGTCGAGGCGGAGTGGCGATTGTACTCATGGGGCTCGCAATTAGATCTAGCAGAGGGAATGGAGACGGGCAATATTCTCACGTGGCAGGGCTTTCAGAGCGTGCTTACAGGGAGATGCCTCGGGTTGAACAGACGCTTGCAGGCTATCTGTCTCCCGATTCGGCATCTTCCTTGAAGGCTCCAGCCCTTCCCTGTAAACCGTTGAGAACTATTTCCGTTCTGGTTGGGAAGGGTTATACGGCAGCAGGTCAGGCTGGTGTGTGTCTGCACACCATGGCGGTGTTACAGTCGTACCAGGCAGACCTGCTGAAACAGTTGGATGAGGGCGATGGAGTTCGGCCTGAAGATCTGGCTGAACTCAGGAGGACCGCTGACCTGTCTCTTCGCGCCACCAAAGAGACCGCTCGCTCTATTGGGCGGTCTATGGCAGCTTTGGTTGCCGCGGAGAGGCATTTGTGGTTGACTCTGTCCAACATTAAAGAGCGTGACAGAGTCTTCCTCCTCAACGTACTGCTTGTGCCTTCCGGTCTGTTCGGCAACGCCGTGAGCGCCATCGTCGACAGGCATCAGGAGGCGCAGCGACCAGCGGCAGCGTTTCAGCGGTTCCTCCCTCGCCGTCCTCCAGCTCAGGGGTCCGTCCGTTGGGCGTCAGCGGCCCCCGAGCTCCTCTCATAGGGAGACACAAAAACAGAGCGTCGCCTCCCGTCCCCCCCCCTCGGGCAGAGTGCGGGACTCTCAGCCACGCTCTAAGCCGAGCTCCTCGAAGCCCAAGACTGACCTGAGGGAAGTCCTGAGAGCTAAGAAGAGCTCGGCAAAGAAGCCCTGACGGTCGAGGCCCAGGGCTAATGAGGGCAGTCCCCTCTGGGGAAGAGCGGTTTACACCTCAGTGTACGGTGCCCGTCTCTGCTCAGTGTCCTCAGGGGGTCGCCATGCTAACCCTGTCACCCTTGGTGTTTCAGGGCGCAGCGGCTCCCAGCGAGCATATCTCTCAGTCACTGCCCGATCTCGTAGCGGTGCTAGGAGGCTTGCGACCTCAGCAGAGGTCTCTCGAACGGCTAGACGGGTTACCCAGTCCCCATCCTTGGGACCCCTAGCTAGCCATTCCTTCAAATCCAGAGGTCAGTCTCGAGGGACTGATTCCCCTTGTAGACTTTCTGGCAGCGTGGAAACTTCTGCCGAATGTCTCTCAGTGGGTCCTGCACACTGTAGGAAGAGGGTACCGCATTCATTTCGGTTCACCTCCACCCACTTTCAGTGGGGTCTTTCCCACCGTGGTGGGTTCCGAGCAGGCTCTGGAACAGGAAGTAGAAACTCTCCTGAGGAAGGAGGCCATCGAGGTGGTCCCTCCTCACGAGCGAGAGTCCGGGTTCTACAGCCGGTACTTCATAGTTCCAAAGAAGGATGGAGGCCTGAGGCCTATTCTAGACCTACGCGTTCTAAATCGCTCGGTCAAACGCCTCAAGTTCAAAATGCTGACGGTGAAACAGGTTGTCTCACACATCAGGTCCGAGGACTGGTTTGTGACTATAGATCTCAAAAACGCCTATTTTCACGTCTCCATCCTTCCCCAACACAGGAAGTTCCTGAGGTTTGCTTTCAGGGGCAAAGCGTACCAATATCGGGTTCTTCCTTTCGGCCTTGCACTCTCACCTCGCACTTTCACAAAGTGTGTGGATGCAGCTGTGGCTCCTCTGCGATTCCAGGGCATCCGCATACTCAACTATATCGACGACTGGCTGATTTTGGCCCAGTCGGAGCAGATGGCGGTTCAACATCGAGATGTTCTTCTGTCAAACATGAAAGTGCTTGGGTTAAGACTGAATGCCAAGAAAAGTGTACTTTCTCCATCTCAGAGAACCACTTATCTAGGTGTGGTGTGGGATTCAACTACGATGCGGGCACGTCTGTCTCCCGCTCATGTCAGTTCAATTCGCACCCAGGTCGTGAGAGTCAAAGAGCCAGTCACTCACTGTGAAGCAGTTTCAGAAACTGCTCGGTCTGATGGGAGCTGCGTCCAAAGTAATTCCTTTTGGCCTGCTGTACATGAGACCCCTACAGTGGTGGCTCAAAGCCAAGGGGTTCTCCCTGAGGGGAAACCAGTTTTGCATGATCAAGGTCACGCGGCGATGCCTTCGTGCCTTAGATATGTGGAAGAAGCCTTGGTTCTTAACTCAGGGCCCGGTGTTGGGAACTCCTTGTCGCCGCATCACGCTTGCAACGGATGCATCCCTCACTGGGTGGGGGGCGGTCATGAGTGGCCGCGCAGCCCACGGTCTGTGGAGAGACCATCATCTCACAATGCACATCAATTGCCTGGAAATGATGGCCGTGTTTAAGGCTCTGAGACACTTTCTCCCGGACGTAAGAGATCACCATGTGTTGGTGCGCACCGACAACACAGCGGTGGTCTCTTACATCAACCACCAGGGAGGTCTGCGTTCACGCCCCTTGTACAAGCTGGCGTACCAGATCCTTGTGTGGGCCCAAGGGAAACTCCTCTTGCTGAGAGCGATACACATCCCTGGGCATCTCAATTTGGGAGCAGACATCCTGTCGAGGCAGGGACTGAGGCCCGGGGAATGGATGCTTCACACCGAGGTGGTGAAGCAGATCTGGAGAATTTTTGGCCAGGCTCAGGTGGACCTCTTCACGACTCAATACAATACGCAATGTCCCCTCTGGTTCTCTCTTCATCATCCAGCTCCTCTGGGACTGGATGCTATGGTACAGACGTGGCCAAGGCTACGTCTGTACGCATTTCCCCCGATCGCTCTGCTCCCGGGAGTTTTGGCAAGAGTACGCCGGGACGGGGCCCAGCTTCTTCTAGTAGCCCCGTGCTGGCCAGGTCGAGTCTGGTTCTCGGATCTAATATCCCTTCTAGACGGCTCTCCCTGGGAGATTCCCGTCAGACCAGACCTACTCTCACAAGCAGGAGTGGAGATTCTCCACCCATGCCCGGAGCGGTGGAAGTTATGGGTGTGGCCCCTGAGGGGGCACAGTTCGTAGCTTCAGGTTTCTCAACTGAGGTTGTTGAGACCATCCTCCAATCCAGAGCTCCCTCTATGAGGAAACTGTATGCCCTGAAGTGGAAACTCTTCACTTCTTGGTGCGGGGACCGCCAGTTAAATCCAGTCGACTGCCCAGTTGGTTCAGTGCTGGAGTTTTTACAGGCCCGTCTTTCCGCCGGGTTGACTCACTCCACCCTGAGGGTGTATGTGGCGGCCATAGCTGCTTACCACACCCCTCTTGGTGGCACTTCAGTGGGCAGACACCCATTAGTTACACGTTTCCTCCGCGGTGCGCTGAGGTTGAGACCTCCAGTACGCTCTCGCGTCCCCCCTTGGGACCTGGCTGTGGTGCTTGAGGCCCTATGTAAGCCTCCGTTTGAACCTTTAGAAGAGGTCTCCGACCGTCTTCTCACTCTAAAGACTGCCTTTCTGTTGGCTATTACTTCCCTCAAGAGGGTTGGGGATCTTCAGGCCCTCTCAGTGGCCCCATCATATCTAGACTTTGCGCCTGGCATGGCCAAAGCCTTTCTGTCATTCTCTGTCATTCTGACATTCTCAGTATGGCGGCACTGGCATACTCGTTCCCACAGCGTTCGACGCAGCTCGAAGTTACCTGGAAGGGAACGTCTCAGGTTACGTATGTAACCCTGGTTCCCTCTCAGTCGGTCTCTACGACGTCACGTCGGAGACCGACGAATTGGGATATCGCTTTAGAGACACCAATCCTCTTCGTGTGCAAACCAAACGAGCCAATGCACATTGGCATGCATGATTGCATCCAGCTGTCGCCGATCACAGCGTGAGCATAAATACACAGCAGGTGCAACGCATAGACAGCATTTCGCATCGGAGCCGATCTTTTCTATGAGAGACGCAACGAGCCATTCTTCAAAGAACTCTTCACTGCGGTGTTGGCGATACGGCGCGTCAGCGGTGGTGGTCTCCTGTGGGTGGAAAAAGCGCGCAGTCAAGGATTGCACTACCTGCCTTCTGTGTCGCAGCGGCCATCTCCCCTGTGTGCTTCAGCACTGAGCAGTTTCTAAAAGAGTATCACGGGTGAACGTCTTTTTAAAGACGAGGTGTTTGAAATACAATGCCGTTTCACCCGTGCGTTTCTGGATGCGGTCGTTACCTGGCGCCAGGTGATGGTCACGATCGCTGTCTGACGTGTCTGGGTATTGAGCACGCTCAGGCGGCGTTTGTGGATGAGTCATGCTGTCATTGCGGCGGCATGTCCATCACGGAGCTGCGGACCAGACTCCGCTTCCTGCAAAGGGGCGGGGTGCCAGTTCCTCTGCCCAGATCTACCGTTCCCCCCGGCAAACGCCGGGGGGACTCTACCTCTGGCAGAGGGCTGACTGGTCTGACGGTGACGGTGGGGAATTTCCCGGCGGATGATCCGCTGGGGGTTCCTCCTTCCACCGACAGTCCGTTCCATCTGGAGCTCCCAGAAGAGTGTTCGGGTCCTCCTCGTGAGGTACCGCTCATTACTTTTGGGGCTCCCCCTGACGACCGGATGTCAATCGCTGCATCGGGGGGTGAGCCAGACTTCTCGGGGGAGGACGATTCCGGATCGCTGCCGTCCACTGGGCGGTCAGCGGTGCCGGATACCGACCCCGAGATGATGGCTATGCTTTCCCGGGCCGCCGAGAGGGTAGGGCTTGAATGGAACCCTCCATCACGTCCCGACCCCTCTCGGCTGGATGACTGGTATCTTGGGGTGGCCCGCGCTGGTTCTCAGCGTCCCACCCCAGTGCCCTTCTTCCCGGAGGTGCATGATGAGCTTACTGGGACGTGGACGGCACCTTTTACTGCCAGAAACCGCTCCAGTGGCACGTCCTCCCTCACCACCCTTGATGGCGGACCAGCGCGGGGGTACGCGGCTGTCCCGCCGGTGGAGCGTGCGGTGGCGATGCAATTGTGTCCCGGCGCCGCTTCCACTTGGCGGGGCAACCCGTTGCTCCCCTCCCGGGCCTGTAGGCACTCGTCGGCTCTGATCGGCAGTGCCTACACGGCTTGTGGCGCTGCTGGCTCCGCCCTACACGCTATGGCGTTGTTACAGGTCCATCAGGCCCAGGCACTGAAGGACCTGTACGAGGGTGGTCACGACCCGGAAGTTCTACGTGAACTCCGTATCGCTACGGACCTCGCGCTACGAGCGACGAAGGTTACGGCGCGGTCTCTGGGTCGTGCGATGTCCACGATGGTGGTCCAGGAACGCCATCTCTGGCTGTGTCTGGCCGACATGAGGGAAGCAGACAAGGTCAGGTTCCTGAATGCCCCCGTGTCCCAGACCGGCCTCTTCGGCGACGCGGTCGAAAACTTCGCCCAGCAGTTTTCGGCCGCCCAGAAGCAGACTGAGGCCATCAGTCATATCTTGCCCCGGCGTGCTCCCGCTGCTGCCTCCACCCAGCCGCCGGCGGCACCTCGGTCTGCTCGTCGCCGAGGGCGGCCCCCTGCCTCCGCCCCCGCTCCACAGCAGCCTGCGCAGCAGCCTTCACGGCGGCGCCGTGGAGCCGGTCCCAGGGCGGCCGCCCCGCCCGTCCAGGCTCCCACCAAGACCAGTGGGAAACGCAAGAACAAGCGTCCCTGAGACGGGCGACCCAGAGATGGAGGAAGCTGCTCTTCGGGAGATGGTGATCGCACCACTCCCTCCCCCGGAGGAGGGCCGGGCGGAGAATCTTTTGTTCCCCTTAAAAAAGTTTCTTTTAAGAAACCCGTCATCGGCCTCACGGCCGGTGACACCCAAATTTTCAATAAAAGAGCAGTTTCTACTATCTCTGGGTCCCCAGAGGGGACAGCGGGTGTTGCACGGGTTAGCCCCGGGCTTCACCCCCTCTCCCCTCCCGCCAGCAAATGGCGCTGGGCGGTTGGAGAGTGCGGTAAGACGGACTACTCACGCACCAGCTGCCAGAACGCAGGTAAATGTCTTGCACACACCACACACAGACACTCTGACCCCGCTTCGGACCGGCATAGAGACGCCCGAGCGGGGTCCCTGCGTTCCACCTCGCTGCCCCCCCGCAGGTACGTCAGTGGTCCCGCTGGTCCCTCTTGTACGTTGGCTGGGGGCCTGGAGAAGGCTTCCCAGCCCGTCTTGCTGGCTCCTCCGGACCATCAGGCTCGGCTACGCGATTCAGTTCGCCCGGCGTCCGCCTCGGTTCAGGGGCATCCACTTCACTACAGTGAAAGTAGCAGATGCCCCTGTCCTACGGGCAGAGATTGCTACCTTGCTGGCGAAGAAAGCAATAGAGCCGGTCCCTCTAGCCGATATGAAGACAGGGTTTTACAGCCCCTACTTCATAGTACCCAAGAAAAGCGGCGGTTTACGACCGATCCTGGACCTGCGCATCTTGAATCGAGCTCTTCACAAGCTACCTTTCAGAATGCTCACACAAAAACACATCCTCAGATGTGTTCGTCCCCAGGATTGGTTCGCAGCGATCGACCTGAAGGACGCGTACTTTCATGTTTCGATCCTTCCGCGCCACAGACCATTTCTGCGGTTCGCGTTCGAAGGCAGAGCATATCAGTACAAGGTCCTGCCCTTCGGGCTGTCCCTCTCCCCCCGTGTCTTCACGAAAGTCGCGGAGGCGGCCCTTGTTCCCCTCAAGGAACAGGGCGTTCGTATCCTCAACTACCTCGACGACTGGCTGATACTAGCACACTCTCGAGAGCAGTTATGCGAACACAGGGACCTGGTGTTGGCACACCTCGCCCGCTTGGGCCTTCGGGTCAACTGGGAAAAGAGCAAACTCTCCCCCGTGCAGAGGATCTCTTTTCTTGGTGTGGAACTGGACTCGGTCAGCCAAACAGCTCGCCTCACGCAAGAGCGGGCTCAGTCGGTGCTGAACTGCTTGAATACGTTCAAGAGCAGAGAAGTGGTCCCACTGAAACAGTTTCAGAGGCTCCTGGGGCATATGGCAGCAGCTACGGCAGTTTTACCGCTTGGCCTGCTCCATATGAGACCACTTCAGCACTGGCTTCATGGCCGAGTCCCGAGGAGAGCGTGGCAGCGCGGCACTCTCCGGGTCAAAGTAACCTCGGCCTGTCGCCTAACCTTCACCCCGTGGTCAGACCTAGCTTTTCTTCGGGCAGGAGTTCCCTTAGAACAGGTCTCCAGGCACGCTGTGGTACACACGGATGCCTCCACCACCGGTTGGGGAGCCACGTACAACGGGCAGGCAGTGTCGGGGGTTTGGACGAGCCCCCAGCTACACTGGCACATCAACTGCCTAGAGCTGCTGGCAGTACGCCTTGCCTTGAACCGTCTCAAAGGGCGCCTTCGAGGCAAACACGTGCTGGTCCGTACGGACAACACTGCGACCGTTGCGTACATCAACCGACAAGGTGGTCTACGCTCCCGTCGCATGTCGCAGCTCGCCCGTTCTCTCCTCCTCTGGAGTCAGAAGCATCTGAGGTCGCTTCGTGCCATTCACATTCCGGGTTTGCTCAACCGTGCAGCCGACGAGCTCTCACGAGCTGCGCTTCCCGGAGAGTGGAGACTCCATCCCCAGTCGGTCCAGCTGATCTGGAGACGTTTCGGGAAAGCTCAGGTAGACCTGTTTGCTTCTCCAGAGACGTCCCACTGCCAGCTCTTTTACTCCCTGACCGAGGGTACACTCGGCACGGACTCCCTGGCATGCAGCTGGCCACGGGGCCTTCGCAAGTATGCGTTTCCCCCAGTGAGCCTTCTCGCACAGACACTGTGCAAGGTCAGGGAGGACGAGGAGCAGGTCCTGTTAGTGGCGCCTTACTGGCCTACTCGGACCTGGTTCCCAGAACTGATGCTCCTCGCGACAGCCCCTCCCTGGCGGATTCCTCTGAGGAAGGATTTACTGACTCAGAGACGGGGCACCCTGTGGCACCCGCGTCCAGACCTCTGGAAACTACATGTCTGGTCCCTGGACGGGACGCGGAGGTTCTGAGTGATCTACCCCAAGGAGTGGTAGACACCATCACTTCGGCGAGAGCTGCATCCACGAGACATGCTTACGCCTTGAAGTGGAACCTGTTCGTCGAATGGGCTTTCTCAAGAAATGAGGATCCCCGAAGATGCTCGGTCGGAGTAGTGCTTACCTTTTTGCAGCAAGGATTGGAGCGTAGGCTGTCTCCCTCCACCCTTAAGGTCTATGTAGCCGCTATTTCTGCAAACCATGACCCCGTTGAAGGAAGGTCAGTAGGTAAGCACGACCTGGTCGTCAGGTTTCTCAGGGGAGCCAGGAGGTTAAATCCTCCTAGGCCCCCCTCCGTACCCTCTTGGGACCTGTCTCTGGTGCTCACAGCACTACAGCGGGTCCCCTTTGAGCCTTTACAGTCAGTCGAGCTGAAGTATCTCTCTATGAAGACTCTGCTCCTGCTGGCATTGGCCTCCATCAAGAGGGTAGGGGACCTGCAGGCGTTTTCGGTCGACGATTCGTGCCTTCAGTTCGGGCCGGCAGATTCCCAGGTAACCCTGAGGCCCCGGCCTGGCTACGTGCCCAAGGTTCCCACTACTCCCTTCAGGGACCAAGTGGTGAGCCTGCAAGCGCTGCCCCCGGAGGAGGCAGACCCAGCCCTAGCTTTGCTTTGTCCCGTCCGAGCATTAAGATGCTACGTCGACCGGACGCAAAGCTTCAGGACCTCAGATCAGCTCTTTATTTGTCACGGAGGACGGCAGAAGGGGAAGGCCGTCTCCAAGCAGAGGATGGCACACTGGATAGTGGATGCCATCGCCTTGGCTTATCAAGCTCAGGGCGTGCCCTGCCCGCTCAGGTTGCGAGCTCACTCTACTAGGAGTATTGCATCCTCCTGGGCGCTGGCTCGTGGCGCCTCGCTATCTGACATTTGTAGAGCTGCGGGTTGGGCGACCCCTAACACGTTCGCTAGGTTTTATAGCCTTCGTGTAGAGCCAGTCTCCTCCTGTGTTCTCACCTCAAACGGGTAGAAGCACTGAGAGGCACTGGCTCAGGTCGGCTTGCTATCTTCTCCAGAGTGTCCATGAAGACCCTGTCGAGTCCTCCTTCCTCGGCTCCAGACGTAGCGGAGCGTCTAGGCGCCAGGCCTCTCTCGATGAATCTTTAGAACCGATAGAAGGCTTAGGATACATGAGAGACTTAAGTGAATCCCATATGTCTTCCACGGTACCCACAGAGGCCGTGTTTCCCCGGTAACCTTCTACCATCTTCACGAGGGTTCAATCACCTCCATTCTTCCATATGTCCTAATTGAGCCATATGCGTATTGCTCCGAACCTCCTCCGGGATGGGTGGGAGCTCCGCACGTTCCCAGTGCTCCAGCTTCACTAAGTAGGTAGTGCTATGTTATACAGTGACTGGTCTTTTCTGATCCGCCCTTGGCCTTAGCAAAAATTGGAGGCCAGGTGGCTTGCTCAGGACACTGGAGGGGGGCAGCAGCTGCGGCGCTTTGCTAGGGATCCCAATTCGTCGGTCTCCGACGTGACGTCGTAGAGACCGACTGAGAGGGAACGTCTTGGTTACGTATGTAACCCTCGTTCCCTGAAGGAGGGAACGGAGACGTCACGTCCCGTCGCCTCAGCTGCTGTACCACCGCTGTGCGGCCGGACCCAAGCTCGGCTCCTCAGCGAAATCCTGTCTATGCGTTGCACCTGCTGTGTATTTATGCTCACGCTGTGATCGGCGACAGCTGGATGCAATCATGCATGCCAATGTGCATTGGCTCGTTTGGTTTGCACACGAAGAGGATTGGTGTCTCTAAAGCGATATCCCAATTCGTCGGTCTCCGACGTGACGTCTCCGTTCCCTCCTTCAGGGAACGAGGGTTACATACGTAACCAAGACGTTCCCTGAAAGGAACGAGAAGGGAACCAGGGTTACATATGTAACCTGAGACGTTTTTTTTATAACATGCAGTAGAAGAATAATAAGGCAAAGAGATGTTTTGGTTAATAAAAAAGATTTAAAAATAAATACTTTTCTCTTTATTGTGGAAGTAAATAAGTAAATTAATAATATAATAATAAATAAGAGGACATGTCAGGCATAGGGGGGCCTTGCAAAATTGACCGGAGAAGGAGGGGGCCTCCGGAGTAAAAAAGGTTGGGAACCCCTGCTCTACTGAATCCACAGTTTATGCCACATTCAGTGGTTGTGATGTTTTAAGTTGTATGGGATCATTTGCACTAAAATTTCCCGAAATGTTTTATATGGTTATTTAATTTTTAATTGTATATTATTTATTTGTTTTTATTGCACTTTATTTTATAAAGTTGTTTCCTCAATTAAAAACAACCAGGTTGAGATTTATAACCCCTTGTCTTTTTTGAATAACACTAGAATCCCCCACCCACCCCTGCTGTTCAAAAAAAAAAAAAAACTAATAAAATTTTAAATGAGTTACTTTTTACTTTTACTTGAGTAGATTTTTTGACCAGTACTTTTACTTGTACTTAAGTAAAATTTCATTGAAGTAACAGTACTTTTACTTGAGAAGCATATTTTATTACTCTTTCCACCTCTGACCCAGATACATAAACATTTGACAATACGCCAAAATGTTTCCCATGCCTGTGTCGTGCCAAATCAACCCCATTCAAACCTTCAGACTTTAAAGAGTAGCTGTTTTAATGCCTCATCAAAAAGTCAGTCACATAGCCATATTTTGTTCTAGCTAATCAAAAGGCTATTTTGTTGTGGAGAATGTGGTCAAGTTAACCATTTAGCTTTAACATAAGCTATCAAGCCATTTACAGCAGTGTTGTTTTCGTCAACGATGACGATGACAAAATCATTTCGTTGACGCCACTTTTTTCATGACGATAACGAGACGATGACGAGATAAAAATGGCTCGTTGATGACTAAAACATGACGAGACGTGTGTGAGTTTTCGTTGACGAGACGAGAATAGATGAAAATGTTAGTGGGTGGTCCGTCAGATGTTTAAAATGCATGACATTTCTGCTTATTGTGCATGCCAATCAAAACCTAAAACGTATCTGCCGCTATGGCAAGCCGTTTTAGCATTAAATACTCTTTGCCATACTAGTATGGCAAGCCGTTTTAGCATTCCATCCTTGTTTGTCTTTTATGTTTTAAAACATTCCTTCATTATTGTAATTATTGGTGAAAATAGTCGATCCGGAAGCTCACATTGTGTTGAAATATAGATCTGCTATTTTCAGAACTTACAAGTGACACTACCCAACAGCAAAATACTTACTGACCTACATTAATTTGTTAAAAGACTACTTTTTCCCCTTTTTTGACTAAAACTAGACTAAAACCTTTTTGACTTTTCGTCGACTAAAACTAGACTAAAACCTTTTTGACTTTTCGTCGACTAAAATTGGACTAAAACTATCACATATAGAAGTGACTAAAATTTGACTAAAACTAATAAGCATTTTAGTCCAAAAGACTAAGACTAAGACTAAATCTAAGATGGTTGTCAAAAACAACACTGATATACAGTCAAACCAAAATTTGTTCAGACACCTTTAACATTTCTCACATTATCACAGTTTATTCGCAATAGTTTAGAAAATGGTTATAAAATATGATTACAAAAGGTATGTAATGGATTAGAATCAACCAAAAATTCAGAAAACTGTTAGAATGACAATATTTACACAACTATCAATACTTTGTTGAACAATTACCAATCAATGGCTACTTTGGTTCAGTCTGTGGTGTAAAAAAGGTTGCACTAGCAATAAAAAAAAAAAAACACTTTTCACTGTATGAATTTTTGGTCTAAATTTTTAAATCAGTTTTACTGATAGTCCTCTGTATGAAGAATTTTTGGGTATAATATGTCACAGTTTACTTTAATTTGCTATCCACACTTACATAAATGAGCTACAGTGTCTTGCACCCACTAGTAAAAAAATACTAGTAAATCTGTATAATTTTTATTTTAACTATACTTAGCTTGCTAACCACAAATTGCAATACATAAAACTCATTATTTGACACATTATTATGGTTAAGACACATTTTAGCACAAACTATATTAAAATATATAAAAACTACAGCATTATAATATAAAAAATAATAATTTGGTTAATATTTAACACCGACTACTGTTCAAAAGTTTGGGGTTGATACGATTTTTTTGTTTTTAAAGGGGTCATCGGATGCCCATTTTCCACAAGTTCATATGATTCTTTAGGGTCTTAATGAAAAGTCTCTAATATACTTTGGTTAAAAATTCTCAATAGTAATGTAAAAAAAAACACCCCTTTACCTTGTCAAAATCAGCTCTGCAAAATATCAGCTCATTTTATCGCATGGGCCCTTTAAATCCAAATGAGCTCTGCTCGCCCCGCCCCTCTCTGTTGAGGGATTACGAGCTGTAATGTTTACTTTAGCTGCATTTAGCCACATTTAGCTGCATTTAGCTGCATTTATCGGAAACTTGCCAACAAGCACATTATTAAGAAAGGCCATTTGCAAAGATGCATAAAAAACCCTTATACTCACTTCCGAGGTGGGTGAAGCTGCATCAGGAATTATTCACACAAACATAGATGTATATGTAGAACGGGATCGGCGCTTTCCTTTTAAAAAACGAAAGTAACGTTGTCTGCCTCTTAAGCGGCTCAGATGTCGGAAGTAAATGGCTACTGCTGTGTTCACTATTACATCCAACAACAGAACACCTCAATCACTCAATCAGAGTCTTCCCCTCCCCCTGTCACACAATGGCAATCGTATTCGGACTGTTTCAGCTCGGTGAGGGCGGGTCTAAGGTAAGACGCTTAGATGTCACAGATGTCAATCAACTGTGTTTCGTCACAACGACAAGAAGCTGAGAATGACCTGATTTAAAAAAGGGGATATTACTTTTAAAGATTAAAAAAAATACCACTGGGTGGAATTTTATCATCGTAGGGTGGCTGTGTACACAAACTGCCAACACACATTAATGTTCAAACAACATGTAAAAGTTAGTTTTGCATCCGATGACCTCTTTAAAAGAAGTCTCTTACGCTCGCTAAGTCTGCATTTATTTGATATGATAAAAATAACTGTAAAAACATTGTTATTACAATATCACCGTAGTGTGAATCATCTTTGGGCAATCCTTCAGGAGGCTTAGAGTAATATATCAAGTCAATGTTTAAATAAACCGACAGCTCGGATGCCCAGATAATGTAATAGCTGCTAATGGTGGACATTATAATGAATCGAAAAAAAAATTTCTATATATAAACTGTTTATGTTATCATATATATATATATATATATATATATATATACCTAAAAGAACATAATTGCTTTGGGGTCCAAAGGAGATTTGGGCAAGGGAAAGGTTTTGGCATGCCATCAGTTCCCCAATCAAAGTGCTCAACGCTATTCCAGAGCTACAGAATCACATTGTTAAATCCGACCAATACTGGGCAGAACATAATCCTACTAAAGTGGCAAAACAAGCTCCATCACAAAATGGTTTTGTGCACAGAGTCTGAGACCAGCCAAATTCATCAAATGCAACTGAATCTATTTATTCAAATCAATTAACTTAAGTTATCAGTGAAGGGCTCCTGGAAAAGCCTCAAAGCTAATTCACAAATGTATTTGGTTGACACACAGAAGCAGAAAGCCATTATCCAGCAGTGTACTTTTGCCCCCTGAGACCCCAATATACGGTGACATTTCTGAAGGCACACAAATTCATCATACCATGTCGCTTTGAAAGACGGAAACTCTGAGGCATTACCATAATATCTGCATAATTCTTACTTGAATAATCACCTAATAAAACAATGAATTGCTTCTAGGTGAAGATTAAGCCTCTTGAGAGCAACAACAGACACAACAGGTCCTTTAAAGTGATGCTTTATATAAATATGAATGAACAATGAAAAACAATAAATGTTGAAACTTGGATTGACATTAATTAGGAGCTGTACCTGAGACACCCAGTAGCATTGCGGAGCACCTGTGAGGAATGCAGGTGCAGCTTGCGGTCGTCCTGGTGGGGCGAGGTGTCCCAGCCAGAGTGAGGAATAATGACTGTGTTGGTCAGCACTGCCAGAGCGTCCTGAATTATGGGCATCTTCAGAGCATCGCACGAGGACAAGTTCCACAGCACACCTGTACACAAAAACATCAGCTATGAACCAAAAAAGCCTGATCCAGTGAGGAATACACACAGGGTATTTATACAGACTACAATTTCCCTTCTTCACCTTGAGATTTTGTTGTGCACAAAAATATATAATTAAAAACACTGATTGCAGCAGGCTACAAACATGCCTTTGAATATTGCATGAGGTCTTGGTCAAGAGCTCTTAAATGAAACACTTTCTAAAGTTTCACTAGTGTGTCCTCATCAGCTTGTGGTACACAAGTTTCAACATTATAGGGTGTGTTCTAAGCCAAATCACAATCAAGAATGAACTGTGAACATCCAGAAAGTAGCATGAACTGTGTCTCATTTTGCATACTATTAAATATAGTATGTTATAAATATTTCATCTCTTTCATGAGACCCCTACAGCTTTGATTCAGTGAACAAGGGAGTGATTTGGCATGTTCCTCCTCCCTGCTGCTAGCAGGGTATAAAACTCTCTCCCAGCTAATTGCATCTTATTTTTGTTTGTTAATATCACAGACTTACAGCCCTAAACAGTATGGTGCATCCCATATTATCCCATTTGTAGTTAAAGGTATATAAATTTGTATTTATTAAAAAAAAAATAACCAATCGCTTTGTTAGACAAGAGTTTTATTTCTCGGCTGAGATTGTGTGGAGCCCTTTTGAAGCTGCATTGAACTTGCAACTTGGATCTTCATCCTGTTGGCTCCCATTGAAGTCCACTATATGGAGAAAAATCCTGGAATGTGCGGAGACACTAGGAGACGCGTGAGAAATGAAAACAGCGTGTTCTAAATTTGGCTCAAAATATCAAACATATTTGATATTCTCCAACTGCATGGAATCATAGTCTGAAGCTAAATAATCGAAGTCTGTGACCATTATACACCACGCGATTTTCTATTAAATCTGTTCACTCAAATCTGCAGACTGGCTCTGACTTTAGGCAACTAGCGTCAACTTGTCTGTACTGTAAATCAAGGGAAATTCGGGGCAAAAATCATGTAGTGTATCCAGCTTTTAGTATGAACACCAAAGAACAAATGCTAGAAATTAGCATGTGGCAACACCATGATTGTGTCCTCATTCACCATACTATCCACCCAAAATAGTACACAAAATTAAGACCAGTCAAACCAAACTCCTACAAATAGTATGCCAAATGACAGTGTGCATCCATACTTAATTTTTTGCCCAAAACTGCTGGAGTTCTGTAATGTTTATTTTTTTTTCAGTTACAGAAAAATGCCGAAGAAACCAAGTTCAAAGCTGCCATAGTACTAACAAATTTAGCTAGACGCTAATACACACAAGGAAGCTCAAACAGTATTAAATAGTACTCAAAGTAATTTCATGACAGTGCATCTGAATAGTCCAAATACATCTAATTGTGCTATTACATACTCAAAAGTATATGGGTTATTTCTGGAATTTGGTAACATTTCAACTTGGAATATACATTTTTGTTAAATTACATATGATTCATTTTCTAAATACCCCACATAATCAGGCACATGTCAAACCTCAAGAAAATCTTTCAAAAAAATATTTTCTTACCTCAGGCATTAACAACCTTTTATTATTTTCATTTTTTTTTTTTGGATTGAGACATTTTCCTCAACCCCGTAACAGACAAAACTGGATTGGTATAAAAAGGATCTTACACGGAACTTGTTATAAATCAAACATCTACCTACTGCTCATGTGTCCCTGATAACAATTTAATGAAATTTAAATAAGAAGTTTAACTAAAACCACAATTGTATTGTTTTAGTCCTTAACATGTCAGATGGTTATCAGCAAGAAACGCTTTCATTCTTATATATTTCTCCAAAAATATTAATGTGACAAGGTGTGATGTCTATAACACATTTGAAGGGTTACATTGCCTTCAATTAAAATTTTTGGTTTTGTTTTTCTCTCAAATTATCCCCTTATTTCGGGGTCAACATATCTGCATGCCCAACACTGTCTTTCTGCTGCAAATGTGGGTGCATTTTCTGATGTAGGATGCTTGTCAAAGTTTAAGTGGACATATTACATCAAACAAATCTATTTATAACAAAAAATATGAGTTGTCATGATTTTGGTAAGTATATATTTGCTGAAATCATGACCTTTTTATTTTTTTTCATTAAAAGTATTATTAAATGAAGTAAATAACTCCACCTGTCATAAGTTTACAACCCCGTAACAATGAGAAATACATATATTTGTGACAGGGTTAAGGTGTTTCACTCAAAATGGCCACTGCTCCTCATGTAGTTAGGAGAGTAGACTATATACGGCAGCAATAATACAAGTACATTGTTTATACTTATGGATTAAAATAATAAGGTTGAAAAATCCATCTTAAATTTTGGTGTTGTTAAGCTTGACAGTACGCTCCCTGACTATAATATGCCTCAAAAATATGAATAAAAAGTATGATACTACCAACCATTTTCTGCACCAACTGAATGATGTAATTTCTGGTAAATTGTGTCACATATGAGCAGTCTAAATTATTATGGGCATAGAATGGTTAGTGTGACAGACTGAGGAACATACCTTTAAAGTCTGTTTTTTTTATAAAATATCTTGTCGTTGTTTTTAGAAACATATTATTCACAAGACAGGAACACATTATTGCATTACATTTTTTCCAAAAATCACAGACACTATGCGCACAGACAGACACTCAGTAAAGTGCCTCGGGGACATGACAAAATGCTTGGTTTAAGATAGATATAAGACATTATTGGTTGCTAAAAAATTAAATTGCAACAACTATTTTTATTCATTATTATGGGCATACAAAAGTATTGAGAAAAGCTTTGAACAATTCATTTTTGTCAACCACCACTTTAGAAACTCTGGTGGACTGAAATATTACAGAATCCAAGGAAATGACCCTTATACTTTTGCATTAGTATTGAAGTGCATACTTTTATAACATTGTAGAAGTGTACAAATTAGAAAACAGTATATGGATGCTTGCCTCTCATTTGTTTGTTACCCTCCACTAATGCGAGTTTGCCTTGTAGCATCAACCACAATGTTCATGTGGGACACTATAATCGCCTTTTTACGAGTCGGTAATGGCAGGAAACATCTTCTTTACTAGTGTTTCACAATTCCGCTCCTGGGGGCTATTTTTTAGGTGTCTTACTGCCATTTAGGTCATGAAGGACCTTACTAATGAGATGATGCACTCAATCCAAGGGCTCAAGGTTAGGCTGGTTAGCATTGCTCTGTTAGCCGCTGCTGGCAGATGCTGTAACTACACCATCTAGTTGTAAAAAGAATCTTTCACCATTCCGAATTGGCTATGCATGGCCAAGCAACACATATATCGCAAACATTTTTCATTACATTTCATTTCAAAAGCATGAAATGGGCTCACTGCAGTGTACAAGGGAGCGCTTTTGTAGGTCCTTCCTCTGTGCTGCTAGCAGGGTGTACAGCTCTGCTCTAGCCAATTTAATCTTATCTTATCTTATCCTATCCAATCTTGTTTGTTAAACATCAAAGACTTCCTGTTTTTATGCAACCACCTGCAGAACGAAGAGTTCTGAGCTCAAATTCAGGCCCCAGCAGGCACGACAGGCCCATGTCTGGCTTCAGCAGTCAGCAGGCAACTGGGGTCTGCGGACATGTTGCGTGACGAGGGTTTGTTATGGACTGACGAGAGGACTCTTTGTCTCCTATTTTGAACCACTCTCTAATTTACATGTTAATTGTCTTTGAAACGGCATAAATGGCTTCTCGCCTCTTTCCAAATGTTTCAGCCAAAGTGAATACAAGCACAGAGACATGGAGCTGTAATAAGCAAGTGCCACTCAGATTCACTCGGCTTATATTCAATTTGAAACATTTTAGATGTTTCTCCGAGCTCTGGATTCAGGAGGATGGTGATTTTTCAATTGATGGACATTTAGATTGCTCACTAGGCTGAAACACAAGGGAGCCGCAGCATCCTATTGAAGCGTCTCCCAACAATTCAGCATCTGACATTTATGAAATGCCTCAAAAAGCAAATTGCCGCCCAATTTTTCCGACATCTCTCAGGAACCGTCTCTCTGTACCAGAAACATTTCTATAGGGGATTTAGAATAGCCTTTGTCTTTTGTCATCGAGTCAAGACTCATTTTACACAAGTCCCTAAAGAGGCTACACCAAGCACTGGTATTATCCTTAATTATTATAGCCCTAACCAATTAGGAGATCATTAACAAATCATTTAATGGGTAGTGGGGTCTACAATAACAAGAGGATGATTCTAGGAGAGCTGATTAACAAATTGGGCCCAATTATATAGAAGCCAAAGATAGTGACAGAAAGGTCACAAACAATGTATTTGTATGCTGAACTTGCAAAAAAGGAGGTGAGAGAGGAAATAAAGATACAGCACGTTCAAAGATGAGGGCAGACACCATGTCCTAATCAGCCGCGACATGTTTTGTTCACATTTAGTTTTGCTCATTTTTACTGTGAACAAGAATAGCCAAGCAAAGACATATTTACAAGTGGGAAACTTTGAATTTTAGATCCAAGTTGTGATTCTGGGAGAGTGACAATTTAAAGGAAACACTGATTTATAATATAACTAGGGCTGCCGTCCACTAAATATTTTTCTCTTTTAGGGTTTTAAGGTTTAATCGACTATTAATTGGACGTTTATTAATAAACCATATAAATCATAATAATGAGCCTTTAATTGCCTACAAAGCTTAATAAGCGCTCTAGTGCACGCAAAAAAAGCTTGCCACAGCGCACCGGCAGATATAATAATCTGAATGTTTCAGGGAAATAACAGCAAGAAAACTGCATTAACTTTCTAATAATTAATTGATAAACTAGTGCTTTCTTTGTTTTTGGCTTAGGAGATGAAGTCAGTGACACTTGACTTGTCATCTCCGCAGAAGTGGATGTGCCTACATGTTTCAAATGGATTATATAATCTGAGAATATTTGTTTTCTATTTGAATTGTTTCATTTAAGACCTGTTTTTATTTGAGACCTAGACCTCAGAAAGCGCATACTGTTTGCTTCCATTATTTTACAAAAGTGCAATGTTTCGTTGTTATTCTAAGTGCACACAAAAAAACGTAGTCTTTACAGATTCGAAAGATGTATTACTTTTATCTGTATGACTAAAAATGACTATTTTTTGACTGTGTTTTTTTTTTCTGCGACTAAACGACTAATACAATTTTGGTCATTTAAGCCTCTTCTCGTCGACTAACAGTTATCAGGGGCATCTTCTCTGAGGAGGCAAGGGAGGCAGTGTCTCCTCAAAATATTAGATGAGAAAAAAAATCGTAGTACAAAAATAAAATAACACCAATATTATAAAATATAATGACCTTATTCTGAATAAGACAATAATATGATTAAGGTGTTTACACGAGTTGCTTTAAGAATATTCCTTTCATGTTCCCGTTTTACATGTTATAGTACATAGATCGATTAATGACACACATCATTACGCTATCAGTTCATCTTCGTTATAGACTTTTGGATGTTTTGGTTTTAATTTTACAAAAGCTTGAAGTGGCTCTGGACATATGCAACAAATTCTTTAGAATGTGAGTTAAAATTTGCAGTGGTCGCATTTGTGCGAGTGCATGCTGCGCTGCTCCAAAGCGTCTGCTCCATACAGCGAGCATTTCAGAGCCAGTCAGTTTTTAGGAAAAAAAAAAACACGCAACAAGCACGGTCACCGAAAGCCAGTTTAGTTTTACTTTATTTTGTCTGTTTTCATTTTGAAAACCCTGTTATCTTTGCCGTTTACCTCACATTACGCTATGGAGGCTTTCTTTTATTTTTATTAATTAATTTGATTGCTCAGTGTTTGCGCTCCCTGTAATAAATTTTTTAGTCGGCATATAACACAGCATGTGATGGAGTCCATGCCTCGTCTTATTAGTTTTTGTTAATAAATGCTATATAAGCCAGTTTTGTTTTATTGTTGTTGTGCTGTTTAATTAAAAATATCAAATCCATCTTTTAGGAATTTGTTTTAATCTTAAAATTAATAGGTATCCTTATATATGTAAGCAAAACCAAGATCATGAATTCGAAAGTAAAAGTGAAAAGCATCCAAAGACCCAATAGCGGAAATCCCGTTCACAAAATTAAAATCACAAATAATACTAATGAAAAAGAATGGGTTGAATGTTAACTACGTTACCATAAAACTATAAATTATGATAACAGACAAACTATTTATCAGCAATGAGCATTTAATCCCATGTTGTAGCAAAAAAAAAAAAAAAAAGAAACCAAAGCATATGCACGTGCGACCAACTGAGAGCGTTATGCCGCGTTCCAGGCAACACGTTACCCATGTTTTTCCAAACTTCTACCCGTGAAAGTGCACTGGAAAGGCAGTCAAACCTGTGAATTTCCAGTGAACTCGTACTAGATCGGCGTACTCCCAGTTCCGAGTTCTGACGTTACATAGCCTGCGAAGCAATAATATCAGCCTCTAGGGGTGCGGTGTTTATGCAAGTGGCACACGGTGGAAAAATTTAGTTTAGGACAATATAACGTTGCAATCAAATTATTATTAATATAAAAATAATAAATGTGCTTAGGCCATTTAGTTGTGGTTTGAAGTCGTGATTTACGAGCTCAAAAACCTGCCTGGAATGCAGCATTAGTGTGTATCCTGTCGCAAAATGTGGCAAAAAGTCCTACACAAGGCGAATAGTGTGATTAAGGTGTGTACATGTCTTCCATAATGCAACTAAAAAAGGAATACTCCACCTGTCTTAATTCGATTTGTGTTTACTCCGATTATGACTTTAGTCGGATTAAATTAATCAAAAATATCAGTTTACATGGTTGCTTAATCAGAGTATTGTCTTAATCGCGTTAAAATCGGAATACTGTTGTCCATGTAAACATACTCATTGTCAAACAGTACGACTCTGAGGTATATGTTTACCAGGTACACTTGAAGACAAAAGAAGTTCTGCAATGTGCATCAACACATTACTTCTCACCAGTATCCCATCATGCCAGAAAACAAAAGGAGACTAATAAATTGAAGTATCCCATCATGCCAGAAAACAAAGGAGATGAAACGAAACTGAATGAAAAATAAATGTGCTTAATGTGCTCGGCGCACCTGTGAGAAGTTCTCTGATCTCCACGTCTGTGGTCTTGCGCAGGAGCCGCACAAGTGCAGGGATCCCACCGCAGTTCTTCAGGGCGATCTTGTTGTCGTCATTGGCCTTGCCGTAAACCAGGTTCCTGAGAGCGCCACAGGCACTCCTATGCACATCTGTCATACGGTGATCCAGCAAGTCCACCAGCAGCTGGATCCCACCCTGCCTCCGTATCTGAGATTTATCAAAAATAAATCACATTTTTGAACATAATAAACTAAAAAATAATATTTCACGATATTACAGTTTTTTTCTGTATTTTGGATCAGCCTTGGTAAGCATATCAGTTTCTTTCAAAAACATAAAAAAAAATCGTGCTGACCTACCATTGAGAAGTTTGGAGTTGACAAGATTCCTTTTTTAAATGTTTTTGAAAGAAGTCTCTTCTGCTCATTTCAATGTTGTTCATGTTGGCAACTGGCAAGTTTGGCTTATTTTCTCCTTGTTGTTAAGAGTTAATAAGCCTATATATTTTGCTATCCTAATTATGCACAATGATACGGTAAGCTGCACTAAGCTGCACAATTTTTTTTCTCCGTTTAGCAGTTTTGGGTCACCAGTTGAAAACCACTCAGCTAGAATGACTCCATACCAGCTCAACTAGCTTGAATCAGCATGGATATATGCAGAATGTACAGTGGGGAAAATAATAATTTGATCCTCTGCTGATTTTGTTTGTTTGCCCACTGACAAAGAAATGGTTAGTCTATAATGTATTTAATGTTAGGTTTATTTTAACAGTGAGAGACAGAATAACAACGACAACAACAACAACAACAACAACAACAACAACAAAAATCCAGAAAAACGCATTTCAAAAGAGTTATAAATTGATTTGCATTTTAATGAGTAAAGTAAGTATTTGATCCCCTATCAATTAGCAAGATTTCTGGCTCCCAGGTGTCTTTTATACAGTTAACGAGATTAGGAGCACTCTCTTAAAGGGAGTGCTCCTAATCTCAGTTTGTTACCTGTATAAAAGACACCTGTCCACAGAAGCAATCAATCAATCAGATTCCAAACTCTCCACCATGGCCAAGACCTAAGAGATGTCCAAGGATGTCAGGGACAAGATTGTAGACCTACACAAGGCTGGAATGGGCTACAAGACCATCGTCAAGAATCTTGGTGAGAAGGTGACAACAGTTGGTGCGATTATAACACAAAATAACAGTTAATCTCCCTCGGTCTGGGGCTCCATACAAGATTTCACCTCATGGAGTTTCAATGATCATGAGAACGGTGAGGAATAAGCCAAGAACTACAAGGGAGGATCTTGTCAAAGATCTCAAAGCAGCTGGGACCATAATCATCAAGAAACAATTGGTAACACAATACGCCGTGAAGGACTGAAATCCCGATGAACCCAATGAACATCTGAATGATTGAGAGGAGACCTGGGTGAAAGTGTTGTGGTCAGATGAGACAAAAATCAAGCTCTTTGGCATCAACTCAACTCGCCGTGTTTGGAGGAGGAGGAATGCTGCCTATGACCCCAAGAACAACATCCCCACCGTCAAACATGGAGGTGGAAACATTATGCTCTGGGGGTGTTTTTCTGCTAAGGGGACAGGACAACTGCACCACATCAAAGGGACGATAGATGGGTATTCCAGCATGCCAATGACCCAAAACACATGGCCAAGGCAACAAAGCCTCAAGAAGAAGCACATTAAGGTCCTGGAGAGGCCTAGCCGGTCTCCAGACCCTAATCCCATAGAAAATCTGTAGAGGAAGCTGAAGGTTCAAGTTGCCAAACATCAGCCTCAAAACCTTAATGACTTGGAGAGGATCTGGAAAGAGGAGTGGGACAAAATCCTTCCTGAGATGTGTGCAAACCTAGTGGTCAACTACAAGAAACCTTTGTGATTGCCAAAAGGGTTTTTACCACCAAGTACTAAGTCATGTTTCACTCATTTATATTCATATTTATATTTATATTCACTCATAAAATGTGTTTTTCTGTATTTTTTGGTCGTTAATCTGTCTCTCACTGTTAAAATCAACCTACCATTAAAATTATAGACCGATAATATCTTTGTCAGTGGGCAAACGTACAAAATCATCAGGGGATCAAATAATTGTTTTCCCCACTGTATGTGATGTTGGTATGCATGAGTTACCTCTGATTTGATCTTGTTGTCTCCAAAGCACAAGTGCTGGAGGTAGGCGGCAGCGTTGGACTGTACCGATGGAAACTGGTGCTGCAGCATTTGGATGACCTCCGGCAGTTCAGGATCCCTCCAGCCAAATTCCCTGAAGAGGCACATACACACACAAAAGTGAACGTGGAGAAGCTTTGACACAAAGAAACACTATAACATTTGAAAAAGCATGTTTGTGTCTATAATAATAGCATAACTCTTTCATATGGTGTGTAAAAACATTCTCCTCTCCAAAGCTCTGAATGTTACTCTTCGCAATTAATCAAAATGAATGCAACATACTCTAACTTTTTGCCAACATCTGTGATTTCCCACTGTTAAACGCACTACTTTTCTCTTTTTGAAAATAGTGAAGTAATACTAATTAACACAGAAACAAATCCTACTAAACAATGAAAACAAATTAACCTCAAAAAAATGATGCATGACGGTGTTTGTGAGGAGAAAAAAATGAAAAGATAAGAAACAAAGCTTTCACAGCTACCGCATGTCAGCGATCATTTTTAAATTCTGATTAAATTCTGAGGTATGTTATATCTCAGCTAATGTATACAGACAATAACATTCTACCAGAAATGTCGGCCTTATCACGGGTATCAGTGACAGCTGTGCTATTGCCTGGAGCAGTCCTAAGGTGCCTGGAACCCCATAGGAGAAGATCTGCATTTCCTAAACCCCTGGGTGCTACGACTATCGTTAAAATATCACCAACAGTGCTATTTTAAAAAGCAGCAGAAGCAAATTCAACATACTATCCTGAAATCTGCTGTGAAAACACACATACTGCTTGTAGACAAGAGAGGAGAACACTGTGTTTGACATTCATGTCTTTTTTCCCCTCTCTCCTTCTCAGACCACCAAACACTGCATCTGTGCTACTGCCATGTCAGAGGCTGTCAAACAAGAGGAATCGATTCAAATAATAAGATCAGATATGAAAGAAATGGGGTGGTAATGACAGACAGAGAGCACAAGGAAGGAGGGAAAACAAGAAAGGAAAAATAAGACATGTGGAGGCAGAGAGAAAATGTGATGCTGGCAGAAAAACAACATGATGGACAAACATCTCTGGGTAAGAGGCACCATGGGAAACATCTATTGTAGCATTTCCCATTTCTCTCTAGCACAACCAGTAAACCTGAGAGGGCAATTGCGGTCATGAAAAGAAGAATGGGATCCATTGGGAAAAGGTCAAAATGGAGATAATCCTGAAAGATGGGTACTTAGTTTTCACTTGCTGTATCTTTGTTGCTTTTTATCATTGTTTAACCTTGAGAAACGAACACTTGTTTAAATCACATCTCACTAAGGGCTACGTTGAGGGCTTTGTTCACAAAACAGGGAACCGAATCCATTACACAGGGTAGGAAATGCCCGGCAGCCCACAAAACGTCATGGCAAACTCTAGATGCAATGACAGGAGGCTGTCATAAATCAGAGGAGTGGGCTAATTGATAATGTTTGCGTTAATCAGTAATTAAAGCGTAACACAAAAATGGCTATAAAACGGATGAAGTTTTTATATGGTAATCAATGTGGCGCTGTCACATAAGTCAACTCTAGGTTAATTAGTGTAAATACATTTTTGACAGAAGCTCTAAAATGACTGCGTTAATTAACTTGTGCACCTAAGGTGAAATTATTCACTCAGTGTTTACCTCATGTAATTATAGACGCCAGTTACGCAGAAGGCATTGCCCCAATGCTTTAACAGCCTCTGGGTTCATTAATAAGTGACGTTTATGCTTAGCAATGCAAAAAGCTAAAGCTAGCTGCTTCAACAATAACCAGCATCATAATATAACCATAAGGAACCAACTATCTGGTGAATGTGAAACAACAGCAAACAATACAGTTAAGTTAATGCTGTGTAACTTACATATTAGGACATATTTTTATTTACTCTGTATATTTTTCTTCAATTAATCAAAAATAGTTCCAAAAGAAGCCACTGCAGAATTATCTGTGGAGACTCTCAGCAACACATAGTTCGTTTCAGAATGAATCACTGCTTTGAATGAATCGTTTGAGAGAATGATTCAATGATTCACCCATAAGGACAAATGAAAATTGTCAGTCAAAATTATTCTTTTGCCATTTTGGACTTAAATGTCAAAAAGTTTTTTAATGGTAACTAGATGAGTAAAGTTCATGACCAAACTTTAAAAAGTTGAAAGTAGTGGTAAAAGCTTTGTTTTGTTGATTGACAGAATTTTTGATTTAGCACATTGATAACATTATTAGCATGTTGCCAGCATGTTTTTTTTAGCACGATTAGCATGTTGCAGGCACATTTTCAACATGATTAGTGTTTTTAGCATGATTAGCATGTTGTTAACATGTTGCTAGAATTCTTTAGCATGATTAGCATGTTGTTAACATGTTGCTAGAATGCTTTAGCATGATTAGCATGTTGTTAGCATGTTTCCAGCATATTTCTTGCATGTTGTTAGCATGATTACCATGTTAACATGTAGCTAGCATGTTTTAACATGAATAACATGTTGTTAACATGTTTTAAGATGATTCTAGCATGATTTAGCATGTTGTCTAGGACAGTCATTAAGCTTTGCTAGTGATAGACTGCTTAAATACTCTTAAAGTCTTATTGTGCAAAAGTTTTTAACCCCTCAATGAAAATCTATGGAAATCTATGAAAAAAATATATTTCATAGATCGGCCATTTAACAAAATTGTAAGCCTGATCAGTTAGAAAAGATATAGCATGTTTTTTTTTTTGCATCATTAGCATGTTTCTAACATGATTAGCATGTGGTTACCATGATTATTATTTTGTTAACATCTTTCTAACATGCTTCTAGAATGATTAGTATGTTGCTAACATGTTTTAACTTATTGCTAGCATGATTTAGCATGTCAATAATCTTTGCTAGTGATAGACAGCATAATGTATTAGTCTTATAGTGCAAAAGTTTTGACCCCGTCAATGAATGTCTATGGGACTTTTGTAGTTTTGATCATCCATTTAACAAAAAACATAAGTCTAATCAGTTAGAAAAGATATAGCATGTTTTTAGAATGATTAGCATGTTGCCAGCTTGTTTAAAACATGATTTGTGTTTTTAGCTTAATTTCCCTGCTGAAAAAAACAGCAAAAACCAGTCTAAGCTAGCATGTTTTTAGCATAATTAGAATGTTATTGGCATGTTTCTAGCATAATAAGCATGTTTCTAGCATGATTACGATGTTAACATGTTGCTAGCATGTTTCTAGCATGATTAGCATGTGGCTAATATGTTTAATATCTTGCTAACATGATTTAACATGTTTTCTAGGACAGTCACCAAGCTTTGCTAGACAGCTTAAACACTTCTTATTAGAAGTCTAAGTCTTATTGTACAAAAGTTTTGACACCCTCAATGAACATACTCCAGGACTTTTTGTAGTTTCGATCGCCCATTTAACGCAAAAATCGCAAAACATGTTTTTAGCATGATTAGCATGTTGCCAGCATGTTTCTAACATGATCTGCGTGTTTTAGCTTGATTTGCATGTTGTAACCATGATTATCATTTTGCTAACTTGATGCTAGCATGATTAACGTGCTGCTAACATGTTTTAATATGTTGCTAGCATGATATAGCATGTCATTAAGTTTTGCTAGTGATAGACTGCTTAAATAATGTGTTTGTTTTATTGTGCAAAAGTTTTGACCCCCCTCAATGAAAGTCTGTGGGACTTTTCATAGTTTTGATTGTCCATTTAACAAAAATCATGTCTGATCAATTCTAAAAGATATAGCATGTTTTAGCACGATTAGCATGTTGCTGGCATGTTTCTAACATGATTTGCATGTTATAGCTTGATTTACATGTTGTTAGCACTTTGCTAGCATGTTTTCTAGCATGATTAGGATGTTGTTAGCCTTATCATTTTGCTAAATGTTTCTAGTATGATTAGCATGCTGCTAACACGTTTTAATATGTTGCTAGCATGATTTGATGTCATTAAGCTTTGCTTATGATAGACAGCATAAATACTGTATTAGTCTTATTGTGCAAAAGTTTTGACCCCTCAATGAAAGTCTAGGACTTTTGATAGTTTTGATTATCCATTTAACAAAAATCGTAAGTCCAGTCAGTTAGAAAAGATAGCAACGAGTTTGGTAGTTGTAGCTTGAAAAAAAATTAAAATTTAGTCTCAGAAGAAGAAGCTTAAATAGTAGATCAGCACTTTGTGAATCTTCTAGTCTTCTAGCGAATTGGTTGTGTCATTGAAGATTTTTTAATAATGTAGAAAGGAAGAGGGAACATACTTAAGGTACCAAGGCCGCTGAAGAAGTGGACAGTCACAGTTGTGCTCTACATCCATACATAACGCAGCATCACAGCATGAACGAATGCATACATAAGTAATGAGGAGTAAATGTGTAGTAATGATTTAAATGTGCATAGCAGGACACTGAGATTTATTAGATATCTGCTGCTCTAGAAAGCGTCTATATCATTTATGATTAAAGTCAGAATAGTAATGGCTCCCCGCTCGTCCTCGTTCGCATCATTAAACCTTAGCGCTGAATCATTCCCAGCAGGCCAGTCCTACAGGGACACACACATATGCAGAGAGCAAGCTGCTGCAGCCTGGTGACACTCCCTCCTCTCTGTCAGGTCTGTCACTGGCAGCCAGATCCTTAACCTCCCCATTACCACAATTAATGCCCGGGTGAGGCCACTCCCCCTCAGCAGAGCTCCAGTCACTGTGACAGGCCACTGAGGCAGGAATGAACCTACCATTAATCACCAAACATGAATAATCAAACGTCTGCTCAGATCCCAGGCCTGCAAAAAATGTCATCCCTTGCCAAAGCCGGAGAAGGATTTGGCTGGGAAATGACTCATTCACGCTACAGAGAACAGAGAGCTCTTTGGTTATGTGTGCGCTCAGACTTGTGATTTCACCCCTCGTGGTCTGATAGGGAGAGATGCTGGTGGGTGGGAGGCTGGTCTACTAATAAACCGTTTGTCCCTTAACCTTCACCTGCAGGATACACCCCCTCATCAGCACAATTAAACTAAGGGTTGACCTTCATTCCAACAGTCAGAAATGAGAGAGGCTCTGGTCCAAAAACCTAGCATGCTGCCTAGGTAGGCAGTATTTCAAGGCACATTCATGCACGTAGACGGTTAACATTTGGGGGAGCGTGGGAAAGAAACTGAAGCCAAGATTTTGAAAATGCATATTTACTCAGTATTTCTGTACAGTATGTATTCTTAGGCTTATTATATATATTTAAATATATATTTTTTGCCATTTTCTAACGTCGCTATTCTTCAATGTAAACAGTCTGCAAAGTTGTTAATCAAAAAAGTGCATTATACATCAAGATATTGTCTCTTTTAAAAGAAAGAGTCGACTCAAGCATTTCCAAACCACAACCTGTAAGTACGACTGATGCAAAATGTGCATTTTCAATTGAGTGCTCAAAATATCTATTTTTTTTTGTGCTAAAACGTGATGTATACCTAGTGCAGCTTTAGGTTTCCGGGTAAACCACAATATCACTGTCTTACTGAAATAGTTCTGATAATTTGCTGTGAACCCGCTGTTTCCTGATTAATGTAGTCGTTGTTCTAATTATTTTATTTAATGATAAAGAATGTAACTTCGACATATTTTGCTTTACAAACTGTGTGTTTCATCAGTTAATCACGTTAGCACTCGGCTAACGTATCCACCTCTGTTGTTTACAGTTTGGCAGCTAAACTTTAGCTATGGGCACAATTCGCTTGCATAAGTGTTAAACAGAATGTTTTTATGTCATTATTTTAAGAAAGGATTGGAGCACTATATTATTGTTTTAAGTAAATGTGCAGGTTGCCAGGTCTTCACAACAAAACCTGCCAAATTGCTATTCTAAACTAGCTCAATCGCATAAAAAAATCATGTTCTATGGTGTAAAATACACACTTTTTGTCAGGGTTCCCCTAGTAAATTCGCATTCCAGGTGCTAAATATGACGTTATTGGAGTCGTTTCAACTCGCAGACATCAAAAACAACTATGGACTTGGCAACACAGATGGTAGAGTTTGCTAACTTGCGCTCTGTGCCAATCACAACAGGCTTATCCAACTTACCAATCAGAGCAGAGTAGGCATATGGAAGGGAGGGGTTTACAGACATTACGCTCAAAGCTGGTTCGAACAAACCGTTTGGAAATCATTGACAAATGACTCTATGTATAAATGTATATTTTGAGAAAAATTGTTTTCTGACTTAAGATGGATTTAAACCTGTTGTAGGGGATTCCAATACAATATTAGGATAATCTAAAAAAAAAAAAAAAAAAAAACATATGACCTGCTCTTTAAAACCTAGAAATTAGCATTTTTGAACTTCTGGTTCTATCATTCTGAAGTCAATGGTATTTTTGAAATGTGTTTTTGGTAAAAGAGATAGTTCTCCCAAAAATTATGTTGGAGGAATTTGCTCTACAACAAGGGGGAAATTTAGTGTTTAAAATGTACAACTCCACTAAACTGTATTGAAATTAAATGTTGAGCTGCTGCCTAAAGGGAGTGTTCCAAAATATGAGGTTCTACATCAACTAGGATGCTGCTTATATATGTGGCAAAGCAGCTCACCAGGTTTATGAACAAAGCTAGAGGAAGAAAGGATTGGGTCTTGTTGTCCATGGATTTCTAAAAGGTTTGCTAGGCATGCAGCTTGAAAATCCTTCAGCTGAAGATGATGTAACATTTGAGCACTCACTGGATTGAGACAAACTCTCCTGTTTGTGACAGGTCTTTGTTAGGGCTTTTGTTCTGGTTCAGTCAGGTGAGCCTATCTTTCATTCCCATAGCAGAAACATTAACACCACAAAACCCAGCTTCATGTTTCAGTGCAACAGCCAAAATAACCCACGGGGCCAGAGGAAGAAGAGGATAAACCCCTCGTGGACCACTGAATATCGTGGCATAAAAAACAGCCAAATAAAAGCATCATAAATTATGCATTCAGGACGCTTGACTGAGCATGATTATTAGAAATAGAGCTAATGGACTGATATTTTGAACAGGATGCAGCAGAGGTAAATCTAATATAGTCTTTATGTGAGAGACACACTTATCCTCCTAGAAAGTAAATGTCAGTTTATTGGTGTGCAGCTAAATTGCCAAGACACTATGACTGTTCTTTCAAAAATTCACAAAATTCTAATCTTTCATTGAAGTAAAACAAAGGAAAGTGGAGGGAAAATCTTATTATGAAATAAATGTTTTTCTCTAGTTCACTCTAGTTTGACCACAATTATTGGCACCCAATTATAGCAATGTAATTTTCAAAAGATACAGTAACAACTCTGAGTTTTCTCCGATAATGCCTGACTGGTTTGACCATTTGCTCATACAGAATCTCTCCAGATCCTTCATATTCCCAGCTCTATGTTAGTGCGTCTTCTCTTCAATTCACGCGACTCATTTTCTATAGGGTCAGGTCAGGGAACTGGGACAGCTGTGGCAGAGGCTTCATTTTGTGCTCAGTCACACATTTTTGTGTTAATTTTGACTTTGTTTTGGATCATTATCCTGATTGAAGATCCAACCACTGCCCATTTTAAGATTTCTAACATAGGCAATCAGGTTTAGATTTTATATCTGTTGGTATTTGATAGAATCCATGATGCCATGTATCTGAACAAGATGTCCAGGACCTTAGGCAGAAAAATAGGCCCAAAACATTAAAGACCCAGCAGTATATTTAACCATGGGCATGGTGTACTTTTTATCCCAAAAAAATCCCCTCTTTTTTAGTTTTATCTGACCATAGAAGCCTGTCCCGTTTGAAGTTCTGGTCGTGTCTGACAACTGAATATGCTGGAGTTTCTGGATACTCAAGGAGGATTTTTCTTGAAACCCCAAACAACATGTGTTTGATATTGTATTAGGTTTCTGACCCCAAGACTCAACTAATCTCTGCAATTCCCCAGATGTGATCCTTGGAGAGTCTTTGGACACTCAACCTACCCTCCTCACCGTGCATTAGGAAGATATAGACACATTTCCACTTCCAGGCAATTTTTTTGTAACATCTTTAGTTGATTGGAACTTCTCAGTTACTGCCCTGGTGGTGGAAATTGGGATTTTCAATGCTTTAGCTATTTTCTTACAGACACTTTCTATTTTGAGAAGCTCAACAATCTTGTTCTGCACATGAGAACGATATTCTTTGGTTTTACTCCTTGTGATGGATGATTAAGGGAATTTGTCCTTTGTGTTCCTCATATTTATATTTGTTTTCTGTGGGACAGGAAGTCATAGCTGGACAAATTAATGCTACTAGTCACCCTGGTGTGCTAAAACAAATTAAAATGTGAATGGGAATATACATCAGAGATATTTTACTCATAAGAATTACTAGGGGTGCCAATAATTGTGGCCAACATGCATTTGAGAAAAACCAACTCATAATGTGAGTTTCCCCCTACTTTCAATTGTTTTACTTCAATGAAAGGTTATAATTTTGTGAACTTGAATGAAAGATAAACATTGCAGATTTATTTCCACAGCCGCCTTTACTCATATTTAACAAGGGTGCCAATATTAGTGGAGGGCACTGTATATGATTGTCAACAGTATGTTGTTGATGATAAGATCATAATTATTTCATGTTATGGCTCATAACTGATCAATATGATCTATATGACATTCAGAGATATTATGCATTCTTATGTTTTAATTAAAATTATTTAACAGTATTTCCATAGTCACTGCTAAAAAATAGTTAAATAAATAAATACAAATTAATCAGCATGTATTTTCAGCAGTGATTTCATTAAGAAGGTCAACGCTATGCAATTAGTCAGGTCTTTTTCATTTCTTGCTCATAGACAGAAGTGGCATTGCTAAGTGCCACATGTTCAAAGTGCGTAAAGCGCCAACGAAACTGCCACGCTACAGGCCTGTTTGTATGTCATACAACTAGCTTCTGGCATTACGGGCAGATGAATAGAGAACTTACACATGCTGAACAGAGTAAATAAGACCAGTCACCAGCCCATGTAATCGCTGCAGCTCTAGCTTGTGGCTTAGCCGCTGAAGCGTGCAGACTGTTAAAACAAACACTCTAATGAGCATAGAGCTCCTCTGTCCTCTCAGCTTGCTCCCTGGCTTTCCTATTCAAACACGAGCAGAGTGCTGAATAAGCTTCACGCACATGAAACATGCACTTCATGCACTTCCATTCTGGTTCGTGCTATTGTCTGAAAGAAAACGGGAAAATGACTGCTGGAACAACAACATGTGACAGCTCAATCAAAGACTGCGCGCATACAAAATAGATTAGACAAGAATTGTGGATTCATTGATAAAGCCGATGTTGAAATACCTTTTTTCTATTCCACCTTAAAGAAATCATGCTGTTCCAAACCTGTATGACTTTCTTTCTTCTGTGGAACATAAAAAGAGACATTTTAAGAATGTTTTAACTGTTTTTGTTCATGCATTGAAAGATCCAAGATGGATAAAAACACTAAGGCATTTTTCAAAATATCTTTTGTGCTCATAGAATAAAGTAAGCAATACAGGTTTGAAATGACATGAGGGTGAGTAAATGTTCATAGAAACTTTATGAAGTCATCCCTAACACAGAAATACTGGACTGACCAATAGCGTGAGTTTGAGGGTGGGATTCTGCTTTGTCCGACCAATGGAAGATGGAGGACTGTATGGGAAACAATATTTGACAACAGTAATTGTTTAGCAACTCTGTTTCCTGTCTGTTTCCACAAAAATACTCATTTCACCTTAAAGTCACCATGAAATTGACAATTCTTGTTTGATTTTAAAGTGCAAACCTTGAAATCTTTAAAGGGGTCATTTGATGCGATTTTATATTTTTCTTTGTCTTTGGAGTGTTACAAGCTTTTTGTGCATACATAAGATCTGTAAAGTTGCAAAGATTAAAGTCTCAAACCCAAAGAGATATTCTTTATAAAATTTAAGATTCATCCATGCCTTCCTAAAACGGCTCATTCAAACATTCCACCACAAATCTACGTCACGGTGTTGAATGATTTGCATAACACCGCCTAAATGTATACGCAAAGGAAAAAGGCCTAACTTTTATTCTGTAGTATTGTTGCAGCCGTGGCCATGTTGTGAAGACACTGTGTGTTTCGCTGTGAAAGTGATAGTACTTTGTTTGGCCATCCAAATGAGTACACAACTAGAAATCAGTGGTTAAGTTGTATTTACAACACTGTTCCAGAACAGTGCAATGCAGGACTGTTTCCTGAACCTGGGAGAGTAGCCTGCAATGCGGCTGTGAACACTATAAAGTGGTGCAATTCCAACTTTGGACAGTCTGGCGCGTCTAGCTCACAGCCTGTAAGTACATTTTCATATTTGAAGAATTTGCTAATGGCTATTCAAACGCAAGTTTTGAACAGTGTAGAGTAGTGCTTGTTTGTTGTTTCTACGATTATGAATGCAGACATAGTGTTATGTTTATGCAGTGCGACATAAGGCAACGCGTAAAAAGACAGGATGAGTCATTATAATCAGTAATTATTTCCTCGCTGGATACAACAAATGCCTAGGTTTTATTGTTTTTGTCTTCACATCGGGACATGGCATTACAACACGGTAATGGACGTAACATTTCTGTCACATGCTTGAGGTATTCGGCCAATCGCAATGCACCAGATTGCTGGCTAATCAGAGATCACTTCGCTTTTCAGAGCGTTGAGCTTTGTAAAAATCGACATGTTTCAGAAAGACAGGGCAGAGAGGAGAAACAATAATGTAAAGTATGTGGAAAACAATGTGTTTTTTTTAACCTCAAACCACGTAAACACATTGCATTGCACCAAATACACAATATAATGTTCTTTTTAGCAACATCATATGACCCCTTTTATCAAAAACTTGTTTTCTTTTAAAAAACCCTCTTCTCTTAACACAAGGACGGGATAATAATCCTCCCTTCCAGGAACCTGTCACTCACTTGAGATTGCAGCAATTATCAAACGACAATGAACCAACAATCCAATCAATTCATGATGGACAAAATCAAGTCCCACCCTAGACTCTTTTCTCATTCAAGATGTTTTACTTGGATATATCTTACAACAAATTTGCAGCTTTCGTTTCATGCCAAAACTTTAAAGGTATAGTTCACCCAAAAATGGAAATTGTGTCATTAATTACTCATCCTCATGTCATTCCAAACCCGTAGGACCTTTGTTCATCTTTGAAATACAAATGAAGATATTTTTGATGAAATCCGATTCTAACTCTACATGGACAGTAATGTAATTACCACATTCAAAGGTAAAGACATTGTAGTAAGTAGTAAGAATATTGATAAAATAGTCCATGTTACATTAGTGGTTCAACTGTAATGTTATAAAGCTACGAGAATAATAATTTCTTATCTTCTGTGTCAGTCTCTTCTGCGTATTCACAAAGAAATTGCCGAATAGAGTTGTTATTTTTGTTTTCCTTGCACACAAAAAGTATTCTTATAGCTTATACAATTACTGTTGAACCACTGATGTCACATGGACTATTTTAACAATGTCCTTACCACCTTTCTTGGCCTTGAACGTGGTAGTTGCGTTGCTGTCTATAGAGGTTCAGAGAGCTCTCGGATTTCATCAAAAATATTCTAATTTGTGTTTCGAAGATAAATGAAGGGTTTGGAACGACATGAGCGTGAGTAATTAATGACAGAATTTTCATTTTTTAGGTGAACTATCTCTTTAACATGATTTTCCCAAATTATTTTTCATTCTAACATCCTTAGTTATTTGATTAACATCTTTATTTGTTCATCCAGAACATTCCTGTCAACCTGTCAGAGTTTAGGGATAAGCTTTAGGGGGTTAAACAACATTAGTATCAATATATCAACAGTCAGCTTACAGTACAGTATATTGCTTTGGGACCAACATAATATGTTCTACCTCAGTACATCATTTTGTACGGGGCAACTAACCACCAGTCGGTTTGGGATTACAGGTGGCTAATTCTGACAGCTCTCACCCTAAAGTAAAACGAACCTCTAATACACTGTTTTGACAGCCGTAAGAGAAACTGGGGACTCAAAGAGCTGCTAACGGCCATATAAATATGATTTGTGCAGCCAGGAGCGCTGAGCTCTAACAGGGTGTGAACGTGCGACCCGCGGTTGACCCCGTCTTTGGGAAAATTGGTCAGCAGTGTTGTGGATTCAGCACACACATGCTTGAATGGTCCTGAGAGGCGGTTTGAATGGTCTGCAATGAGAGAGGTCAGGAAATGTCTCTGTCACGTTCAGTGACCACTTCATCTCCAGCCACCCACTCAGATCGGAGAATCAACACTGCACTTCTCAGCATTAGACTATATTAATGCTTCCACATGCCTGAACGGCCAAACGCTTCTGACATTTTTCAACAAAACAGTCACATAAATTTGATTTCCACAAAATGGGCAAATAAATCTGCACATTTTACGTTAATGGCATTATTCTGGAACTAAAGGAGCTCTGTTGAATCACAAGCATATGGCTTATAATAGTGGATATACTATCTATCTATCTATCTATCTATCTATCTATCTATCTATCTATCTATCTATCTATCTATCTATCTATCTATCTATCTATCTATCTATCTATCTATCTATCTATCTATCTGTCTATCTATCTATCTATCTATCTTGAAAATAAAATAATGCTGAATCAATTTATTTTCATAGATTATGCTAACAAAGGCTGCAATTATTTGATCAAAAATACAGTAAAACAGTAACAATATGAAATACTACAATTTAAAATAATGTTTTAAAATATGTTTAATATATTTTAAAATTTAATTTATTCCTATGATGGCAAGAATGCTGAAAAATCATTCTAATTTGCTAACTTGATGCTTGAGAAAGTATTCTTATTATAACCAATGATGAACACTGTTACGCTGATCAATATTTTTGTGGGAACTGCGTTTTTTCCAGGATTTATTGATAATAGGAAGCTCAAAAGAAAAGAATGCATTTACCGTCACTTTTCGTCAGCTGAATGCACCTTGCTAAACGTATTCATTTTCTTTCAGAGAAATTATTTTGTGTCTTACATTGTTTTATTTATCCTGTGCTATGCTGACAATGCTATAATGACACATTTGACAGAGTTGTATTGTGGTAACAATTATTAAAGGAACTATTTTGACAGAATCTGTAGTTACCACGGTAAAAAAAAGGCAAAGTTTTACTTAATACACTTTAAAAAATGACAACCTGAACTAACCCCTGTGTTACAATATCTTTTGTTGCCAATAAAATGATTCCATTATGCAAAATGTGGTACACAACAACACAATCATGGCTGTTGCTTGCATTGAAAGGAAGACAATGGTGTTAAATAAAGTATAAAAAAGGATAATAAGCATGCGTTAACATAAAATGATAACAAAACAATGAATAACAACACAACAGGAGACACACACATGCACGCACACACGCACAATGTGATGCTTTGCAGGAATGAACAAACTCTGGTCACCTGAAGTATCAAAACCCAACACAGATCTGAACATCTGCTCTTCATGTAACTATGATTAATTTCTATCACCCCGTTAATCAAAAATGACTTTGGACTTGACCACAAATGAACCTTTCTGTGGATGAATCAAAGGCTAGTGCTCTTCTTGGAGACAGAATGCGGAAATGTTGGAAGGAAAACATTTTCTGACATATTCTGTAAAGCAAAGCTTGTCTCAACACAGTCATGCTGCCCTAGCATATGATGTTGAGTAGAGAGGAGAACAGTGCTTTTGTAGATGAGGAGTAGAAATGTAAATAAATGTTGGATTACTTTGTCATTCTTTGCTCGGCTTGATTTTGATTCCAGACAAGGAATTCAGGGTCGTACCTATCAGGAGACAGGCAGAGAGAGAGACAGGGTAGGTGTCTAGCAAAAAGGTGACATTTTAAAAAGAACGTGTTTATGTTTAGCTGTCTTCTTGCTGCTGCATGAACATATTACACACTTGCATTTGACTCTCAACATGCACTACAGTTTATTTGCTGCTGGTTTTTATTAAAGAGGGGTCTCACATAATGGAAAAGAACTCCCACCCGTATCACTCCAGTTTGAACTAGACATTATAAACTGTAACAGTTAATTTCTTGATTTCTAGTCAGTGCGAGAATGGATATGTGACCCTGGACCACAAAACCAGTCTTAAGTAGGACGGGTATGTTTGTAGCAATAGCCAAAAATACATTGTATGGGTTTTTTATGCCAAAAATCATTAGGATATTAAGTAAAGATCATGTTCCATGAAGATATTTTTTACATTTACTACCATAAATATATTGAAACTTAATTTTTGATTTGTAATATGCATTGCTAAGAACTTCATTTGGACAACTTTAAAGGTGATTTTATCAATATTTAGATTTTTTTTTGTTTTGCACCCTCAGATTCCAGATGGAAAGCTTATTTATTCAACTTTTAGATGATGTATAAATCTCAGTTTTAAAAAAATGGACCCTTATGACTAGTTTGTTTTTGTGGTCCAGGATCACATATATGGTTAGAAGTCCTATGCATTCTACTTTTCTTAAAAAAAAAAAAAGTGTGCATTTCTCAAGACAATCATCTAGATTCAGGGGTTTTCAAACTTAAATTTACTTAATATGTTTAACAGAATAAATACAATTATGAAATTGGACATTATAACTTTTTATTCAGATTTTTAAAGACTGGAAATAATGAGATTGATCACTTATATTTTTCCATTGTGTATCTTTCATGGATATTTTTCTGTAAAATTGAATTAAAAAAAGCACAAACCTATTAATTTAAACTAAATAGTTAAGCTCAATTGTTGAAATATTTTTCATTAGGTTTATACATTATACATTCCAGAGAGTAAAAAAAAACTCAGTATGATTCAAATAATTGTTTTGGCTTTAGAGCCAAACTACACATATTTCTTGTAAAATAGCACTTATATTTCTATACAAATATATCAAATTGTATAAATGTGTCATTACATGAAGATACTGTATGTAGCTAGAGTCCTATGAAATATGTTTTATTTTTTCCCAAATTCCGTTTAATTTTTTTCCAAATTCTGTTTTTTTTTTCTTTCTGTTTTCTGTTTCTGTATTCTTTTTTTCCCGTTTATTTTTCTAGACTCTGTTTTAATTGTCTAATTAATTAAAATCAAGAAAACAAGCAACTGATTAAAAGTTTAACACAAACAAAATTTTAAAGCCCTATGAAATCTTTTATTTAGTTTTCTCAAATTCAATTATTTTTACCACATTCTGTTTCTTTGGATTTAATTTTAACGGTTTCATTAAATTTTCATAATCAAAAGCATCTCTAATTAACTGATTTTATAATTCTTTTTTTTTCTTCTAGAAATTCTGCGTTGTGTATTTGCATTACTCTGCTAAATAAATTTGGACAAATAATTTTTCTGGCAAATTTTTAAAAATAATGTTTTAATAGTAATTTTAACGATAAAATACAGCGAGTATCATTCTTCAGTATGTATTTAATAAACGAAACTGCATGTCTGCGCCATTCATTCACACAGAGACATGCAGAACATGCAGGATTCATATCTAAATTGTATTTTTGTGGCTTAATATTTATAGAAACTAGTCCATATCATGTTTTGATTTAAGTGTACTGACCTACTTTTGATTTGTTCATCCAAAATTGGGCAAATTCTGAGACATTCCATGTTTTACAGTAAATTCTGATTTTGTGACTGGATTCCGCAATTCCATTCACGGAAATCATATGGCCCTATATAGCTACTTTATATTTCAAGAAGGAAGTAAACATATTTACAGTTCCTTGATGTCATACAAAAAGTTTGAAAACCCCTAATTTATAAATTTCTTTTTCTTTATAGTAGGAGTTATTATTATTAATAAAATAATATTTTGTGTATATACATTACAATATTTCATTACAAACCTTTAAGTTAAAAAATGCTGTTTTATGTATAATTTACAAGGATTTGGGTAATAAACTGTGGTCGGTATTGTTGCCAGACCCACCCTTTAATATACCAAACACTATTAGTCAACCAAAGATAAAAGACGACTTTGTTTAACATGTTCTGAAACAGTATGAAATTGTCTGTGCATATCTGTGCATTTGTTTGCAGCCAGTAAATGCAATGCATCACACGTCATACCATCTTCACCATAGCCACTAGCAGTGAAAAGACATGGGAGAGAAACAAAGCATGAGGAATCAACAAAAGGGATGACAAGAAAAAAAGGAAAAAAAAGAAACAAGGTCAAATCAGCAGAAAAAGCAAGCAAACCAAAAAAAAGGAAAAAGAAAAGAGTCCTACAGTACTTTAGCTCTCAAGAGATGATCGCCAATGGCCTCTCAGCACATCAAATTAATGTCACACGATAAAACCAAAAATATGCTTAATACCAATATAAAGATAGAGTGAAAAAGGTGGAACTGACTACCTATATAATCCATAAAATCATGCGCTATCATTCTTGAAGAATGTTTACAAATGTGTTTTGTGATTTTGTAAGTGTACACAGGCAAACTAAGGTACTACAGGAAGTGATGTCATGTGAAGTTTGATTCATGCTGTAGGGAAGAGTGAAGCAAGAAGCACCTTTAATCAAGCAAACTGCACTTCTTTTTTTTTCTTTTTTTACATGTGACCATTAATTTAGAAAGAACCTATCATGTGTAGATGCTTGACGGAAAGATCAACACAAATAGTGAGCATTTTTATCTACACCGATAACAAAATATTAGACAAAATTTGGTAAAAAATGTATGTACACAACCATTCAAAAGCTTGGGGTAAGATTTTTTATTTTAAATCAATACTTTTATTCAGCAAGAACACATTAAATTGATCAAAACAGACCGTAAAGATATTTAGAATGTAACAAAAGATTTCAGCATTAAATAAATGCTGTTCTTTTGAATTGAGAAACTGAAAAAAAAAAACTGAATTGAAAAAGAGAATTTAAAAAAAAGTGTTTTTTAGTATTACACAGCACAACTGTTTTCGAGACTGATAAATAGAATTATTTTTAAAAATCTGAAAAAAAAAAAAATATATATATATATTTAAATAATGTTTCAAAATATATAAATTTATAACTGAATTAAATTTTACTGAATAAAAAAATAAAAAAAGCTTATTGCGACTTGTCTCACAATTCTGCCTTTTTTCTCATTTTATATCAATTGCATGATATAAACTCACAATTCTGAGAAAAAAGTTGCAACTGCGTGATATAAACTCACAATTACAAGTTATAAACTCGCAATTACGAGTTAGAAATTCAGAATTGCATGATATAAACTCACAATTGCGAGTTAAGTCAGAATTGTGAGAATTCTGTGAACATAGTCTTTTTTTTCTCCTCAGAACTGGACTCAATAACTTGCAATTGTGAGTTTATTTCTTGCAATTGTGCATTTATATCTGACAGTTCTGATAAAAAAAACTGAATTGCGAGATGTAAACTCGAAAAAGTCAGAATTGTGTGACAAAAAGTTGCAATAACCTTTTTTATTTTTACTCAGTGGCAGAACTGGGCTTCCATACATAACAGACTTTCAAAATCATTAAAAAAATATATTGACCCCCAAACTTTTGAGCGTTAACGTATCTTTGGGGTAAAGTGTGTCAGATGCTTTGAATAAATATTATTCTGATTATAAAATGCTGAAAATGATTTAACTTCATGAAAACATGTAATGACTTCTGTCTTTGGTGGTTTACACAAATGCAAATGAAGTGCATAAAAATTACTTTGGAATTGGATTGTTTTTCATTATTCATCAACTTTTGAACTGCTTTCTTCTGTATTTACTTGACATCAGAAATCCTGAAGTATTATTAGCTGTATTAGATCTGGACAAATAAAATGAATCTGTGGCACAGCTTACCCACTCTACCCTACAGTGTTATAATTGTCAACATGTGCATGTGAAGCTCTGTTTGATTTGTTAATCACACAGCATGTCAGTTCAGCTCTAATTATCACTATCTGGGTGAGATCTCCTTAAGCAGTTCCTTCAAGATGCATTAGACAGTGGGAGAACTCACCTGGGGTCCTTCTGGATGCTGTCCACAGAGGGCGACCTGACCAGCGTTGCCTCCGGGGGCAGAGCAGGTCCGGATTTGCTGTAGGGTGAGTCTGTAGAGGGGCAGAACTGTAGTGTACGGTAGGGGTTGGCATAGTCGGCGGTGGAGGCACCAGGACCAGTGGCATAGCCGGCACGAGGGAACGTTCCCGTTGCGTTCTGGCTTCCCGTACGCTGCAAGGGTATGGAGTCAACACCAGGAGAGGAAGGGGCTACAACAGGAGAGTAGGGACAGAGCACAAAGTTCAGGGCCTGGTCACAAAACCAGTTCTTTGGATCTTTGGGTGCAGCAAAAGGTGAAAAACGTTATATGTTGACCAGGTGTTTCAATCGTAAGAGGGGAGAAGGAGGACAGGAGGAGCAAAACAGAAGAGAGATGAAGTTAAAGCATCAAAATAACAAACTGACCCATAATGATAGCTCTTCAGTAGGTGCTTTATTAGACTGTCTGAGTGTAAATGCAAAACAGTTTTTTTCTCTCTGGCCTGCTTTTGTTCAGATTTGAATAGCTACCCAGAAAGCACCACTGAGGGCTGTTCATTCTGACGGCAGAGTTTTCCAGCTGACTGGAGCTTAGAGCCGTGCTGGAAACGTTCCCGCTTTAAAGTCAACACGAACATTTACTTTTCATTGCACAAGCCTGGTGTGCACGATTTTATTTTTTATTGTTCCAAATGAAAAATGTACACTTTTTTGAATGTTAATATGTTTAAATGTTTTTCATAACAAAAACAGGATAGTTTAAAACATGATGCCAAGCAATAAACAAACTCCTAGTGCATACAAATTGGTATGAAGTACTTTAATATTATAGAAATTATAAAACTTTTTCTGATGGGGACTTTAAAAAATGTCAAGTAAAACTATTTTACGACATCAAGATTCCCTATTAATTTTTAATGCTTCTCTTTCAACAATCTAGCTTCATTTTGATACGCAACACCCACTGTTTTTAGCAAACAAATACATTCTGAATCCATACCCTATCCCATATCATGATCCAAGGAAAAAAAATCTCTCAACTAATGCTGTAAAATATCAATGAGAATCAGTCGACACTACATTACTATAATATTGAAGGTTAAAATTAACTGATTTGTATACAAACTCTTAAGTGCAACTTTATAAAAATAAAGTTACAATGACACAATTATATTTCCATATAATTTGTTATATAAACATTGAAATAGTGGCTGTCATAAAAACTTGACGGATTTATTTAAACATATATTTTGCAAAATGCTCCTCATTTTTGTAGCTGACGAACAAATTTATGGTCACCGAATATGTTTTTTTCTGAGGTAAATGTGACATTATGTGACATTGTTTACAAGCTGTTATATTGCTGTTTCCACGGTTGAAACAGATTGAGCGACTACATGAAACAGATACCCATTTTGATTAGTTGTACTCTTTTTTTTTTTTTTTTACATATCTTCGGATGTTTATTCATGTTTATCTTGTGGTGAAACTGGCATTAAAGCAGAGGTGGTGATCAGTTCATGTGCGCTTTGCGCTGCCACTTCTCTTGAACTACAAAGATCTGTCACTCCAGATTAAACAGCGCCAAAATGGTATTTATTGTTTGAATATTGTAATAAAATGGACAGAATCTGTAATCTGAGACTTTGTTTCATATTAAAAGTAACAAAGCACAAAGCTTATAACATTTTATTGAATGGGAGGCGTGCTATAATGTCTGTTCGTTAACTGAAAACAGGCTAGACTAATCGATTCATGAGATTTAAAAAAAAGAAATATTGTTTCGTAAAAATGAGAATCGATTAAAATTCAGAAATCAATATTTTTTACTCCTAGTTTAAGTAAACAAGCAACTGATTTTTGATTGAACTCTCCTTTTAACTTATGGTACAAAGCACATCCATTAGCCTGCAAACATGTAATGTAAGTGTAGAGAAGCCTGTGCTCTCATATAGATTACAGTGTTTTTTTAGGCAACAAATTTTTTAAAAGGCGTCTAGACATGCCATACAGCATCGTAAATTAGCTGAAATTATATATTATATTCAGCTCAAAACTAAAAGTGAACGGAACGGAATTGACTTTAAAACCTTAAAAGCAAAAACTTGATACTATCTGATACAGTTAAAGTAATGATGTCTAGCGGCTCACTGCTATTAATTGGGCACTTGGGAAAACGTTTCTATTTTGAACAAAAAGAAAGTCGAAACAAGCCTTTTGACTTCATAAACGCACCTGTACCAGAGCCATGAAGATGTTCTAGAAGAGAAGATTTTGTTGTTGACATTAAATTGTTAGAGAACCTGATGTCTGCTCTTACCCTGGCCTTGGTTGAAGTTCCTCAGGGGGGCTTTCTGATAGACTCTATCCTCATAAATGGGGTCGATGTGGTGCTCAGGAGACTGCAGGGGTCTGAGCTCCGAGCCCAGGTGACTGTGCTGACTGCTGTACGAACCCCTGGAACCTATATCATGGACAAAAGCAGCTTCTCAAGCACCATTAACCAGAACAAAAGCACTATAAATAAACTTGGAAACAACAATGTCAAATTTTGATCCATCTGTCTGATGATGAAGTGTGAAAATGACCAGTGCTTATGTGTTTTTGATGGCGATGCTATCAAACGGAAAGACCGTATCCCGCAAATCACACTGACCTGCCAGACTGCCGGGTCTCTGGAGGGTGGCGTTGGCGTACAGATCATGAGAGATCTTGTACTGATCGGTGGTGTGGAGCATACGCTTGGTGGGGGACAGAGTTGCGTAGCTTCCCACCGCAGCGCTGAGCTGGTGTAACGGAGACGAGCTGGAGGCATTGCCCGGTCCGGCCATGTGCAGCGGTGAAGAGGATGAGACTCCTCCCGCCGCCATGTTGATGGGAGAGCTGGTGCTGTAGGACTTGGCCAGCCGGCTCGGGGACTGCTTGGGCGACGACACCCGCGCCAGAGTGGCGTAGCTGGGCATGTCGGAGGCTGAGCCCAGCCTCTGCAGTTTGGATGGGGAGCCCAAAGCCTGCATGGAAAAGGGAGAGCTCACTCGCTGGGCTGGTAGAGTGGAGCAGGAATAGTTTACAGGGGCTGCTGGCTGATCGTCAGGCATGTGGAATGCACTGCCATGACTCTGGGCAAAGGAGTCTCGAGAATGGGCCCGGGCGGCTGTCTCTCTGGCAGCCAGCTGGGCAACACGATTAGACGTCACCTGGAGGTAAGTGACATGTAAAGAGCTAAAATTTCACTCGTCTAGGAGCTGTGAGCTAAGTGATGGTGAGCTAAGGGAAAAAGGGGTGAATTCACTAAACTCTTGCGCCACTTTTGTGACCAGTAATTCAGTGCAGCAAAAGTTCACAGTCCAGTTGAAATGCAAATGAGGATTTAAGTCACTGTCATTCTTTTTAGCGCAAGGCTCCTTTTCTATTTAATTTAGGCTCAGTAAAGATTACCACTATAGCCTCATTTGCATTACAAATTTTAATTTAATAAAAGTGTTATCCTTGTCAAATAAAGTGTTTTTTTGATTTTGTCAACAAAGACAAAACAAAAAATGTGCATCAATTTTAATTAAATCGTACTACTGATTAAACTCTGACAAGAAATAAATAACACAGCAAAATAATGACAATGCACTTTTATGTTTTTGTTTAAAGTTGATGTTAAAATATGCGTAGGAAAGGACAACTTATTAAAGGGTTTGTTCACCCAAAAATAAAAATTCTGTCATTAATTACTCATACTTATGTCGTTCCACAAACTTTGTTCATCTTCTCAACACAAATTAGGATATTTTTGATGAAATCCCAGCTTTCTGACCCTGCATAGACATCAATGCAGCTACCCCCGTTCAAGGCCCAGAAAGATAGGGAGGACATCATTAAAATAGTCCATGTGACATCAGTGGTTCAACCGTAATTTTATGAATCTACAAGAATACTTTTGTACACAAAGAAAACAAAAATAAGAATGTTATTCAACGATTTCTTCTCTTCTGTGAACAAACTTTGAAGACTGACAGGGAAGAGAAGAAATTATTGAATAATGTTGTTGTTTTTGTTTTTTTGTTGCACACAAAAAGTATTCCTGATGCTTTATAAAATTACAGTTGAACCACTGATGTCACATGGACTATTTTAACAATTTCCTTACAACCTTTCTGGGCCTTGAACATGTCAGTTGCATTGCTGTTTATGTAGGATCAGAAGGCTCTCAGGTTTCATAAAAAATATAATTTTTTACGTTCAGAAGCTGAACAAAGGTCTTACAGGTTTGGGAAAATAAGAGGGTGAGTAATTTCATTCATCTCTTTTATTTGTTACATTGTTTTAGGTTAAATTGTGGTACTAATTTGTAATGTAACAGACATTGTGGCCACAATTTAACTAAAATAAACGAGGGAACAAAATAATAAAATGTGGCCATCAATTAATAACACGCCTCAACTTTTACCAAATATAACAAAAATGCTTAAAAAAATGTTTTTAGTATCTTGCAGTGCAATGTTTATATATAAAATATTATTTATTATATTAAAAAATACCTCAATATTTGATTTGACAAATTTCTCAACTAAAATTAGATGCATTTTAGTCTGGGATGTAACGATATCAAAATGGCATGCGATAGTATTGGGATATGAAGCACACGGTACAATATTTATTGCGATATTTAAAGAAAAAAGACAAATGGCTTGATGACTTGGGGAAAATAGAACATTTTGTACATTTTAAAGTTAAATTATTCTATCTAATGCATTCAAAATGAAGAGCTCCAACCCATGTTCTTAATTAAGAAAACTTAAGTCAGAAAAAGTCAGTGAATTGACTTGTACCTAAAATTTTAAAGGGAATCAATCCTCTTTTTAGTTGTGATAAACTGTCTTGGTCTAAATTACATTCACACTGCTGTTTTAGGAAGCCAAACAAATTAGTATATAAGAATAATAATAACAATTTTATAATATTGCATTCCTATGACAGTAAGAGACATACAGTACAGACCTTCTCATTGAGGTGTGTCCAAACTTTTGGTCTGTACTGTAGATATGAATTCAACTGAAAACACTTGTGAAAAAATATCTTTCAGGTGGTCAAATAGCAAATAGCAAATAGTGGAGCTCTGCAGCCACCTACTGGTAAAAGTTATTTGTAGTTTTTTTTTTTTTTTACTTTTAAAACTGGATTTTCCAAAAGATGGGCAAAAAGTCTTACACTAAACCATGTGAAATTATCCATGTTATCCCCATGAATTAACGTTAGAAATGTGGGTCTTTTATAAAGTGAATTTTACATAAAAAGCAGTTTTTGTATAAAAACTCATTTAAAAAATATTTATTTATTAATTTATATATATTTAAAAAATATCACTAATCCACTGAAAACTGCACAAATGTAGAGTAAAAACTTTAATAAACAGAAAAATGTACAGTACAGACCAAAAGTTTCATTTGAATGAGAAGGTGTGTCCAAACTTTTGGTCTGTACTGTATATTGTAAAACAATTGCACTGTAAAATAATTAAAAATGAATATTTCATAGGTATATTACTTTAGTTTTTCACTACAGCAGGAAAATTACAATACTTCTTTCCTTCGCCTTGAAACATGTATCGAAAACTTGATAAAGGGATTAAGCCAAATTGTGCTTGCAGTTTTAGTTTGTTTGACAGATACTGTGCCACAGCATAATGGCCCAAAACACAACTTCAAAGACCTTTTATAGAGTATTTTTAAAATCTACACTTTTATATAATGTTTCATTTCGTCATGTGACCACGATAATATTAAGACAGTTTTGCTATCGCGATACCACGATATTGATAATATCATTACATCCCTACAACTGAATGAACATCGACTTAATTTATAAATGATTTTAATAAGGCAAACCTGAAAAAACAAACATTGTTCAGGCACTAAAAACATGCACATGAACAGCGTTATTAGCGGACGCAATACTTAGTGAATTCCCCCCAGAGGGTTTGCTCATAAAAACAGGGTACAACTCACATGGTTTAAGACAAGAGGGTCAATATCAGAGTTTTTACAAAGAGATGAATCCATACCTGATTATAGCTATGTAAGACTCCTCCCACCTGACCACCGCGAGGAGGTTGGGAGCCTGACAGGTCGCCGAGGGCCAGGGTCTGGTTGCTATGGTAACTGACTGGATAGGGAAAGGTGCCCTCTTGATTATTGAGCTGCAAAGCACTTTGAGAGAGGATGCCTGGTCCTGTGAAGGGAAATTTGGGAAAAAGAATCAACAAGCTGAATTGTTTAACTTTAAAACCTTTACAGTGACTGTTCATTCTTGTGTGTCCAAAGCAGCATGATGCAGTACATTTACACAGAATGAAAGCCTAAAATCTAAACTTACATAAAACTTATTTATTTTGCTGCCTTGCGAGCTCAAGTATTTCCTTCAGGAGATGCAAATCTTGTTACCCTCTTTTCTCTGTCCATATAATTTCCCTCACCTCACTTTACCTTCGTAAAATTGGTTAATTGCTTTACCATTTCATCTCATATTCTTTCATTGTCTTCCAGCCTCCATCCACAGCTCTGTGTTTTACTTTCTTTTACACCGCTCATTATTTCAAGCCTCACAGTGAGTAGATGGACAGAATAGGCATGCATAATTAATCACTGCTGGAAGACACTCAATGAGCACACATTCAAGAAAATGGGGTCAGCATGAACAGAAATCTCAGTCCGTTCTATTCGCTAGGCCCTCCTATACTGACAGCCTGACACTGTAACATACAGCAGTGATTCCCAGTCCTTTTCCGTCTTACAGTACGTCCCCGAAGACCACATAAATAAGGCACAAGTACTGCTAGGAATGTGTTCCTTTAACTCATATTATACTGGATATCATTCAGAATGACCATAATACATTATTAAATTGGACTCTATTAAAATGCTTCACTTTAAAAATAAAACTTAAATACTGTTGGGGAAAACAACTAAAGCAGTTTGAAAAACTGTAGAAACTTGATTTATAACGGCATTTAGTTTGACATTTAATAGGGTGAAAATCTGAGTAAAATGAGAAAAACTGTTGTACAGTTATATTTTATTACACATTGTAAACGCTTCAAAGGAGGCCATAAGCATATGAGTATTTCCACTTTGTTAAAAGCCTGCAGCAACTCAAAAAACTTCACTGAGAGAGTGTGTTAAACCAATGGTGCATGATAGAAAAAACAAACAAAATATTGATATATTGATGAAATATGCATATTTTAATAAAATATTTGTAGTTGGAAGGTAAAAGTAGCTTTTAATCATATTTATTATATATTCTACATTCATGAGGTCAAAAGTTTATATACACCTTGCAGAATCTACAAAATGTTACTCATATGCAACTACTACAGAAGGTTGCAAAGGCTCTCTGATGTTTCAGAAGGAAACACAATGCATTAAGAGTTGGGGGGTGGAAACTTTTTGAAATTGAAGATCAGGGTAAATTTAACTTATTTTGTCTTCTAGGAAACATGTAAGTGTCTTATGTAGCTTCTAAAGGACAGTATTAAATAATAAACATATGATATTTAGGCAAAATAAGAAAAATGTACACATTTTTATTCTGTTCAAAAGTTTACACCCCTGGCTCTTAATGCATCGTTTTTTCTTCTGAAGCATCAGTGAGCGTTAGAATCTTTTATAATAGTTGCATATGAGTCCCTCAGTTGTCCTCAGTGTGAAAAGATGGATCTCAAAAGTCATTGTTGGAAAAGGTTCAAATACACAAAAATGCTAAAAAAACAAAACAAAGAATTTGTGGACTTATAAACAATCACTAAACAAAAAAACAACAACAAAAAACACAGCTGTGGATTATTTAAGTAATCATTTTCTCTTGTGTACTATATGTAAATGTCTTTCATGTGAAATGTCTTATTTAGGTCAGTACTTAATAAAAAAGAACATGCAATTTGTGTGATACCTCTTAATTTGATAATATAACATTTTGCAGATTCTGCAATGTGTGCGTAAAATTTTGAACTCTACACTATATAACATAGCATACATTCATATTTTTATATTTTATAATCTTTTATACAACAGTTTTACTTTCTACAACACCTTGTAAGATGAAGCCAACAAATGCACTAAGCAGTGCTGTCCTCGGAAATCACCCTAAACAGATGAAATTATAATATGACAAAGATACCGCTTTCCTCAGCGGACAATCAAGCTAATGTTTTATTGTGAATATGAGATTGAGCTGAAGAATGAATGCAGTATCAGATGCAGGTAATCACTATCAATCCATCTCTCTCACATAATACTCTACATAATACAGTGAGCTTTTAATACAGTATTACAATAAGCTTTTAATGAAGTGGTCTTGTGTAGACTTTAAGATGTACACTACCATTTAACAGTAAACATGTTTTTAATTAACAAGTAAAATCTGATGAAGTAATTCCTGTGATTTGTACCTGTGTTTGGGAATCACTGCTATGTAGCACCACATATATCACCTGCATGCACAGAGACGAGTTTGCATGCTGTTTAATCTCTGACAGCCTGCAAAGTCGATCATGATGGTGTGTGGTTTGTGTCATGTTAACTGAAGCTTATTGCCACACTGTCAGGACACGTTTCTCCTCTTCTGAGGATGTCTGACAGCACCTAAAGATGTTGCATCTTTTAAAGAGGTGCCAGTTTGAAATGGCCTGACAGAAGCAATAATGTTTATTTACAAAAGATCTTCATGCCACAACATGCTGTAATTATGAAACACCTTATTTTAGTTATATTCACTTGCTACATTTTCATCTCTAATTCTGTTCAAACAAAAATAGGCTGCAAATATGGAGATTAAAAGAAAACCAATAAAGGTTTGCAGTCTATGAAAAGATTTCCCATAAAGCTGACACACACATAGACATAAAGACTATGTGACAGTGTGACTTCAAAACCACTGAAAATGATAACTGGGTCATTTCAGCTGACCCAGTAATATCAGAAATTGTCGGACTGCGGTTATTGAAAATGGTTGGAGTTTACTACTATAACCACTTTAGCCACTATCAGATTCGAAAAGAGGCACATTTACAGTAAGAGCTGGAAGTTTCATAAATCCATAATCAGACTTCTGGTCCTTCTCCAGTATCAACCCAAGCATTTTAGGCATCTTAAGATGCCATTTGCTGCCATACAGAGTGGTAGTGCGGTGGACAATCTATGTCCAGGTGGCTGGTCACTTATCTGTTAGGGAAGACAGGTTTTATCTCCACACTCTATGACCTGCATTTTAGATCAGAGCCAATAAATATTTCAGCTGAATTCTATTTAAAACTCACAACTAGAGAGAGTGGAACCACTACAGCCGAGTAAATAAATACAAAATCGACTTTATCTGACTTGTAAGACGGTTCATTAAAAACTATTAAGAGTCTGTGTATCCATGTACACTGATTTATTTAGCACTTTGCTTAATATTTCATGTTCTACATTAAGCTTTAGTTTAAGTTCTCCGCAGTTAAGTTTGTTAAGTCCCAGCTATGTCAAACTACATATGTTGCATTGTAAAAATAATCAGTAATTGGCACGAATGGCTAAAACCAGCCTAAGATGGTTAGCTGGTTTTATCTGGTCATCCAGCCAGGTCTTAGAGGGGTTTTGGCCACCTCCTTAGTTGGTCAGGTTGGTCTTAGCTGGTCAGGTTGGGGGACCAGCTGGAACAACCAGCTAATACCACCCTCAAAAGCCTAGCAAAGCTGGGAGTCCAGCTAAACCCAGCTCCTTCCAGCTTAAACCAGCTAAGACCAGACAACCATTGAGAGTCTAGATATAGTAATATATCTATACAGTATGTAAGTATAGTGCACTTTAAAAAGTTCATTTTATTTAGTATTTATAGGTTTTAGAAGTACACTAGCACATTGACTATTCAAAAGTACATGTACATGAACACTTTTATTTACTTTTATTTTGCAAGAATGAATTAAATTGATCAAAAGAGACAGTAAAGACTGAATTTGTTTCTTTTAACTTTATATTAATCAAAGAATCCTGAAAAAATGTATTAGAGCTTCCACATAATATTAAGCAGCTCAACTGTTTTCAACATACTTCAACATACACCAAATCAACATATTAGAATGATTTCAGAAGGATCATGTAACACTAAAGACTGAAATAATGGCTGTTGAATATGAGCCTTTCCATCACAGGAATAAATTACACTTTAAAATATATTAAAACTGAAAAGCAGCTATTTTAATTTGTAATAATATTTCACGTCTACTGTTTTTACTGTTTTTGATCAAATAAACACTGTTTTGGTGAGCATTAAAGACTTCTTTCAAAAGTTTTTTTTTTTACAAAATCATACCAACCCCCAAGCTTCTGTACATTAGTGTATTTCTACCTGATTTAACCCCTTCAGAAATTATTTTTGTTTGTATAATCTTATGTACTCAGGCTAATTCTGTTAGCGTCTATTTTAAATAACATTTGATCTTAATATAATATGTAATATAATAATATGTGATGTTAAATCAGATGACCTTTTTATACACTACTGTATATCTCAACATCCCTTAGACACTAAGAAACTGAGCTGTTGAAAATATATCAACTGTTCAGAGTATTCATATTTAATCAGTTCAAATGAGGTAGGGTTTTTGAACATTTGTTGCCTCCTTGAATTTTTTCTCCCAAAGAAATCAGCTCAGAAATAACCTGTAATTCATGCATTAAGCTACTAACATGCAAGGGAGGCTCACTCATAAATTTCAGAAAGCTGGAGGATATACTAAGCTCATGTGGATACACTCTACAGAGCAACACCTGCAAGCTCATATTATGGGCCGTTACACATTCATTTCTGTCAAAGAACACTCAGAGAATGTAAATTATAGTCTTCGACTATCAATCAGTTCAGCTTAAGATCACAGCTCGGCAGGATCAGAACATTTAGAAGTCATTAGCATTGTTCAGTCTCAGTAATTTCATAATTGTGTTAAACTTGCAGCATTTAAAAGTGCTCCTTACTTTCGCCCGCAGTGAATTCCTGTGAATCCAGAATACCAGATTCTTGAAGAGATCGGATGCAGGAATCTACAAGTTCCAGACCAGTGGTGAGCTCCTCCTCTATATCCTTCTGTCCGTCTGTGAGCAAAGACATGAAAGGTAATTTAATTCAGTAGGCAAATAAAAACTCCTAAGGCAGAAAATAAAACAGCTCCCTATGATGAGTGTTTCAATAAGCTCGTAATGTTTAATGTTTTAAAATGTTACATTTTAATTGCTGTTAGGTTACAATGCAATAACATGCTTTAAACATTCTAAAAATTACACCTGTAATTTAAAATTGTAAGCAATAATGTTTTCCATATTCAAATCCCATGCAAATAAAATCACACCAATCGTCATACATTAGACGTATTAAGTATATGGATTGAAATGTTATCACAACCTTTTCATGTTTTTACAATGTAGTTGTGGTAGTTGGGTATCTACGTCATTTGATCAAAGCCACAACATTCTGAAGTACAAAACCTACCGCTGATGAATTACTAAGAAAATTTAATTTGAACTAGCCAGGAATGCGAATGAGATGCTTAATCTGGTTTTGTTTTGATGCTTCATCAAGAGCCCAGTATTTTAAAGAGTGTGGCGTGACCGCAAGCTCATGAATCATTTATGCGCTGCACTGCTCCTGCTCCTGCTCTTCAATCTCAGCCTCTCCTCAGTGTTTTATGTTCTGGAAGGCAGAGGTTGTCATCTTTGGCTAACGTTTTGCTGTAGCACAATCAATAAAGTCAAAAGTCAACATGCTTCACTCTGACATGCACGGTTTACCACGTGGGCTGCTAGATGATGACAACTGTCAAAATGCATTGGAAAACGTGCTCTTCATGCAACATTCACCTTCTTGGTAGGTTTCAATTCTTGCATTTTAAACAATGAGCTGAAGAGCAAGAAAACAGTCTAGTTACCTTGATTGTTCCAGCGAAACTTTTCATCTGCAGAACTGTAAGATGAAACATAGAACAGATTTAGATGCATCATCAACACAATCTTTTACCTGATTTTACAATCCTACACCTGCAACTACTTAATAGACCATTTATATCTTTACTATGTGGTTACAAGTGTGTGGGCACCTATATGTGCTTGTTGAATATTTAATTTCAAAATCATAGGCATTAATAGGGAGCTGGTCTTCTGTAAAAGCTTCCAATTTTCTGGTAAAGCAGACACAAGAGCATCAGTGAGGTCAGGCATGATGGGTTCTAGCTCCCGATTCATCCCAAATTTGTTCAATAGTTCAGACTCAGTGATCCATTTTTTCATGGACCTTGCTTTGTGCACAGAAGCATGCCATACGGGAAAAGAAAAGGGCCATATTTTACTGTAAATGTTAGGAAATCATACAGCTGTATGTTTGGTTTTATGCACCTGCAAAATGTAGGCTTGCACAGACACTATAATTCAAAAGTTCAACAGGGAAAGCATATTTCATAAACTGTATACTGAAGCACACTATGAAAAACTTAAATGAGATATTTAAAAAAGAACCCTGATCAAAATTAGAGAACACTTCTTCCAAGTTATTATTATATTACCTCCAAGTTACTGGAGTTAATCTGGCATCTTGTGCTAATTTCCTGAATTATATAACAACCCTATTTAACAGGCAGCATTCTTCCAGTTTTCACTAAGATTGAAAAGACCTTAGAGTGGGCCGCTCTAAGGTGACTGAAACCCTGCAACAGGAGGTTGTCCAATTGAAGGCCAAAGGGATGACCCTTTCAGCCACTGCAAGAGAAGCTGGTCATTCCAAATCTGTGATTTCTTAAATATTGCAGGTTTACAATGACAATAATTAATTCAAGTCCTACAAAAAGGCTGGTCGTTCAAGACAAATGCATGAGAAGACAGGATAATGCGGAGAATCTCAATGTGGATTGGGTTCAACACTGCAGCTGGAATTGCTTGCCAGTTCAGTGCTGAACAGGGTAAGGGTCTGTCTCAGCATGTTAAAGAAAAGTCAGACAGAATGTGCACTCTGCATTGACCAAACCTCTCATCAGCAGCTCACCTTTGCTGAGGAGCATGTTGAGTGGTGAGTGGAGAACTGGTCCAAAGTTCACTTTAGTGATGAGGGCAAGTTTTAATTTATTTGGGTCTAATGGGAAACAATTTGGCTTCAAACTGAGGAAAGACTGAAACCCAAGTGCGTGAAAAGGTTAGTTAAAGGTGGAGGAGGAAGTGTCATGGTTTGGGGGATGTTTTCTCCAGCAGGAGTTGGGATTCTCATACAGACACATGGCAGGGTGAATGCAAATATTTATCAGAACCTTCTTCAGCAACATGCAGTTTCTTTCTTGCAAGCATCTCCCAATCAGCCTGCAATTTTCATGCAAGACAATGCCCCCATCACACTGCAAAACGAGTAACGCAGTTCCTTTACACTCTTTAAAATAAAGGTGCTTCACGATGCCATCGTGGTTCCATAAAGAATCTTTAACATCTGAAGAACCATTCTGTTTTACAAAAGGTTCTTTGTGGCGAATAAAGTTCTTCAGATTATAAAACGGTCAGAAAGAGATGGTTCTTTAAAAAACCTTTGACTTAATGGTTCTTTTTGGAACTAAAAATGGTTGTTCTATGGCATCTATGTGAAGAACCTTTTAAAGCGCCTTTATTTTTAAGAGTGAAGATAAGAACTGATAATGAAATAATGAAATAGCTGGCCATATGCCCTGATCTAGGCTCTTCCTAGCAAAGTTATGGCTAAGAAACCTATACTAGAGTTACCAAACTATGGACAAGAGTGGAAAAAGAGTGGACCAAGATCACACCAGCACAGTGTGAGAAATAAGTGATGCCTTGCCTTGCGGCCGCAGATGTGCTGAAGTCATTTAAAGCAAGGGCCTCTTCACTTCCTACTATTTTATGACAGCTGTAACACTCCTACTTTCGTGATACAGTGGTTACTGTTCTCTAATGTTGATCAGTGTTTTCCATAAAATAAAGTTTTTTGTTAATATTCCTAGGATATTTTGTCAAACATGTTAGTAGAACAGTGGTTACCCACAGCTAATATTCCTTCAAAGTATAAGCGATGAAATTCCTAAAAAATCTAGTATTTCAAGACTTCTTATTTACAGACTTTTCTCTAATTTTGATCTCAGCTGTATTTTTAAAAGCATTAATGCAGCCTTAGTGAGGATAACTGACTTCTTTCAAAAAATCTTACCAACAAACAAACTTTTAAACAGTAGTGTACTTTTGCCCATGTGGTGTTGCTAAATACTTTGTCTGCCATGAACTGCTTATGTAACTATTTACCCATCAAGTTCATAAACCTATTTGCGCACTTTCTGAATCACATAACTCACTGATCAATGAAGTATCATCTCCGTTGTAGAACACACAAACAGTGGCCATGATGGTTATGGATTGGGTGGAAATGAAGGCTTGAGGAAGAACATAGAGCCACATACCCCTAATCAATGACCGGCTTTGGCACCACACGGTAAATAGTGGCCTGCCTTACCCATAACGCTATCAGGAGGCTAAACGCTCACCCATTGTCCTTGGAGCCTTACAGCAGCTGCTAAATCACTCTATTGATTTTCTTCCGGCGAGTGTGTAAGGATTCATTTTGTGAGGCTGTCTATGTTTGTGCGGGGGGTGACGAATCGCAGAAGAAAACAAAACGCCACATGTTAATAGGGCCATGGCGTTGTTCTCCCAAAACCCATTCATCACCGATTCTTCCACGAACAATGCCTAGACAGAGACAGGCTCCCGGAGAGTGAGCAACAGTGATGAGCCACAAGGCATTTTTACCCCGAACCCCCGTTTTAATGAGTGCGTCGACCTGCCTTCAAACAAGCATTAACTGTTTTCATCCTAATGGCTTCCTATAAAAGACAATTACTGGCTAAATATGTCAGATAATTACATGCAAAGTAATAAATAAGTCCTGTAAGGTAAATAAACACAGATTCGGTTGCGAGATACGATTATGAGGGCCTACGACATAAAATAAATAAATAAAAAACAACTAATTGTTCCCATTGGCTGGAAATTGTCGTTCAGTTTCCAGTACGCCATAAGACTGACAGTTGTGATATCGCTCTCGAAGACGTCTGGCTAGATAACATCACTTTGATAGCACAGAATGAGTCTGTCTTCATGGCGATCATTAAAGCCTTTTAGGATGAAGATATTTTTCTCTCCCAAGATAATTAACTCGAGAATAATGACATGACAGATGAGGCAATCACAGCTGTGGGTCATTGTGTGGTCAGTAGTTAATCACTGTTCTTTATGTGCTCCATTTCCATATTGACTCAACATATTAGCTGAAACACTCGGAGCAATGTGATTTGAGCCATTACAATTAGCACACTGATTTAGTGTTCTTTGCCTCCATTCTGGCTAATTTTAATTATGTACGCTGTACTACAATTATTCAAAAGATCATGGTGAAAATAAACAACAAAGGGGCGTGAAGTGCAAACAAATGCAGTGCTAACACTGGTAAACTAATGAATAGTCTCACCTGACAGTGGCACCTGTTGAATTGTTAGGAGTACCAATAGTGGTACTCAAAGGTGATATTTCCTACCTGTTAAGATTAAGTGATAATTAATTCCCACGTTGATTTTAACTAATAATTTTTCACAAATTATGGTATAGCTTTTATACAAAAACAGTTTATTCAACACAATTTCCTCATTCTCCATTCAAACACGTCAAACATTCCCTGTTGACATTTTTGGACCAGCTGAATATGGCATTAAAATATAATTATATAGTTAAAGTAAAATATTAGTTGTATAAATGTCAAATAGGTTAATTAATAACTGCCTTAAATACATTAATATATACATTTAACAGCATTAAAATAATGTTTAAAAAATATACCTTGCTGTCTGCCTGTCTACAGTATTTATCTATATATCTATATATACAGGTAAACAATTTGTTATTATAAATAACAAATATATAATTTAATACATTTTTAATTTAATTTAATTTAATTTAATGCCATCAAATCTGTGTATATGTTACGGGTGCGTGCAGGAGTTGACGAGACGGACGACAAGGATTACAATATACAATATATTTAATATAAATCTTCGATTGGAACAAGGCAGGAACAAGTCAGGAACATCACACACATCTATTCAGACAAAAGGACCGACAGGGAACTGAAATCAAACACATGCTTATAAAGACAGACTAATTACGGGGACACAGGTGATACAGATGACAAGGACTAAACCAAAGCAGACAGATTAACGGGGGGAGACAATGGGAGAAACCAAATACATGACATGACTAAGACATAAACTGACATAACTGTAACATTACGCCCCCCTCCGGAAAGGCGCGTCCTCGCGCCGTAGAAAAAACGAAAAAACGAGAGGGGCGGAAAACCAGGAAAACAGAGTCAATAAGGGAGGGGGCTCCGGCGGAGGACGCAACCCCCGGAGGAGGACCAGAACACAAGTCCAGGAAACAAAAAGGACAGTCCAAGGGGGCGACGACGGTGGGAGGAGCCAGGGAACACACAGGAGGGACCTGGAGCAGGGGAGCAGGACCCAGATCGCAGCCAGGATGACGGCCCACGGAGGAGCCGACGGAGGGAGGAGCCATGGTGGAGGACGGACCGCCGACTCCGTGGGGCCGACCGACAGAGGCAGAGCAGCTGGCAGAGGAACCCGAGGCGGAGATGGAGAGCCGAAGATCCAGGGCGACACCGCGGATCCGGAGGGCCAAGGCGGAACGGGCTCTGGCGGCCGAGGCGGAGACGGAGTCCCGGAGATCCGCGGCGGAGCCGGAGCGACAGAGGATGGAGGCTGTGCCCGCAGGAAGGAGGAGTCCCAAGGAGCCGGTGGGACGGCGTGACGAGGCGCAGCCGGAGGAGCAGAGTCCTGAGGATCCGATGGGGTGACGACTGACCAGGGCGGAGCCGGAAAGACGATGGAGCCCGGTGGAGCTGGTGGACCGACGGGCGACGGTGGAGAGGAGGGCGCTGAGAGCCGTGGTGGAGCCGCAGGGTCGGAGGACCGAGGTGGAGGTCTGGATTCGGAGGCTGGAGGCGGAGCTGAGGGAACCTCCAGCCTTGCCACCGAAGTGAGCAGGCATCCCTGCGGCGAGCCCACTGCAGAGATGGTGGGCTGAGGGTGAGCAAGGGGACTGACTGCTGACTTGGGGAACTTAAGACGGCTGGGCGGAACCAGCGGGGACTCAGGGCGGCTGGGCGGAACCAGCGGGGACTCAGGGCGGCTGGGCGGAACCAGCGGGAACCAGGCAGATTCGGACAGATGAGGGCGGGTGGGAGGGAAGTCAATGCGCGTCAGTGGCTCAGAGAAAAAGTCTATTAAATCCGGCGTGTCAATATCCACAGTCTCAGAAACAAAGTCAATTAAGTCCCCAGAGATATCCAGCTCACCCCCAGCGGAGTTGCAGTGGGCAGGGCTCTCCATTTCCCTCCCTAGCTCCACGTCGCAATCCACCGTCAGAGATGTAGACTCCGACTCACGCACCTGATCAGCCGGAGAGGACTCTGGCTCTGTCGCTCACGGCTCTAGTCCTGCATCCGCGGTGCGCTCGGGTTCCCACTCTGCGTGTCGGGGTGATGGTTTGCTGCTCTCTGGGTCATGAGTGGGGCTGGTGTCATCCTCCATGGTCAAGGAAGCTCTGCTGGACACCAACACCCACTCGATGTAATCAGCGATGCTCTCTCGAGGACCCTCCCCGGACAGCTGCGCCTTGATGGTGTTGTTAAGTCCATTTCGGTAGAATGTGCACAGGCAGCTGTCCGGGTAGTGCGTGTAAGGCACGAGGTGGACGAAGTCTCTGGTGTGGTCCTCGAGAGAGCGGTTCCCCTGCTCCAGAAGGATGATGAGGACATTGGGATCATCCATAACCAAAAAAAACAAAAACACTGAGACAAAAACGGAAAATAAACGCAGGGGAAAAACGCTGTGACTGTTTAGGTCGGTCCTTATGTTACGGGTGCGTGCAGGAGTTGACGAGACGGACGACAAGGATTACAATATACAATATATTTAATATAAATCTTCGATTGGAACAAGGCAGGAACAAGTCAGGAACATCACACACATCTATTCAGACAAAAGGACCGACAGGGAACTGAAATCAAACACATGCTTATAAAGACAGACTAATTACGGGGACACAGGTGATACAGATGACAAGGACTAAACCAAAGCAGACAGATTAACGGGGGGAGACAATGGGAGAAACCAAATACATGACATGACTAAGACATAAACTGACAGAACTGTAACAGTATAATACTGTCAAATGTCAAATTATATACTGCATTAAATACATGTATATATACACATTTTAGAACATTAAATTAATTACACTTTTTATATTAATATTAAAGCATGTTTATTTTTTTCTGGCTCTATCTAGACATATTAGTATTTTTGATTTGATAAATTCTCTTAATTTAATTTACCACAAATGTGCATATATATATATATATATATATATATATATATATACTGGAATCAGTAAGATTTGTATTGTTTTTTAAATATGTTTCTTATGCTTACCACGGCTCCATTTATTTGACCAGAAATACTAAAAAAAAATAATAATATTGTAAAATGTTAACACAATGTAAAATAACCGTTTTCTATTTTTTAATACACATTCAAATAAAATGTATTCCTGTGATGCAAAACTGAGATTTCAGTATCATCACTCCAGTCTTCAGGGTCACATGATCCTTCAGAAATCGTTCTAATATGATGATTTATTATCAATGTTGAAAACAGTTATGCTGATTTTTTGGGGGGGAATCTGTGATACATTTTTTAGGATTCTTTGATGTAAAAAAAGTTGAAAGTAAATTTTTACTCTTTCTTTTTTTAAAAGAAATTAATAAATTATAAACAACAAGGACTTGTTAAATTGATAAAAAGTAATAGTAAAGACTTATTTTGTTAAAATATATTTATATTTTGAGTAAATGCTTTTCTATTGAACTTTTTTTGAATCAAAGAATCCTGAAAAAAAGAATCACAGGTTCCAAAAAAATACTAAGAAGCACATCAATTCAAACATTGCTAATAATAATTAGAATATTAGAATGATTTCTGAGGAATCATGTGACACTAAAGAATGATGCTAAAAAATCTGCTTTCCATAATATTTCACAATATTGCTGTTTTTTTTTTTCTGCATTTTTGACCAAATAAATGCAGCCGTGATGAGAGAGATTTGTTTAAAAAACATTAAAAAATTGTACTTATCCCAAACTTTTGAATGGCATTGTATACACACAGATCTTGAATAAAAAAAATAAAAACTACATTTTTTTAAATCAAACAAACTAATGTTATGGAACCCGCATTACAAAACCTAGCTGCCTAAACTGCAGTCATGCAAAAAGTTTTTTTGTATATGTTTGTTACAGCCTGTTTGCCTTGGATTGTCACAGGAGAAAGAACGCTGAGATTTTGGTGTGAAAGAGTGAAAGTGTGCTATGAAAAGCTGGAACAAAGCTGAGGGCGGCTTTTGTTCACTGCTAACGTATGTGAAAAGAGTGAAAGAGGGTGGGAGAGGAGGAGGCCGGCCCCAAACCGCTGGGGGTCAATGAGTGCCTCGCAATTGACAGACAGAAAGATAGACACATGCCATCAAGTAAGAGAGGCTGCCTGCTATTTCAAGCTAAATATATCTAAAATATAGAGTAGAAGAAATTCAAATGTGAAAACACAACTTAGAAACCCGAACATCTCCTTAAAATAGATTTGTGCTGAGATTTAGATTACGGTACACACATAAATCTAACTGGTGATTTTTACATGTGTTTGATCGAGGGGGTCGGGCTAACTACTTTCCCATGTCTTCAGTGTGTTGTATAAGCCATGCTGTCCAACAGAGCATGTGAAAGGGCTTCACGTGATTGCATTAATGAGTGTGGAGCAAAGGCACTCTTCCGTAAGAGCCAGGCCACCCATCATTAAACTCTAGATGAGTTTGACTAAAATAGTCCTTGTTAGTTCTGGTACTGTATGTGAGATATAACACATAGAGCAATTTATCATGTAACATTTCAGCTAGACAGATAGGAAACAATTTGTTAAATTTAGTCAATTTAGTCATTAGGGCTTCAAGATTAAAGAGACAGTTCACTCAAAAATGAAAAGACTTATCTGACTTAAATTCTGATTTACTTTCTTCAGTGAAACACAAACTGTGATTTTTTTTAAAGATTATCCTACCCATGTCTTTCCTTCTAATGAATGACAATAAGAGCAGTCAAGCTCAAAACTGACTAAAAGTACTATAAAAGTACCATATGCCAAGTCTTCTGAAGCCATACAATATCTCTCTGTGAGGAATAGACTGAAATGTAAATCATTTTACCAATAGAAGCACTCCCACAGTCCTTAAAAAGTCAGTTTGGCAAGGACAACAGAACAGCAGAAACAATCCTGTGTGGGCTTTTGGTCTCTTCATGAGGTGATATACGATACACTACAAATCAAAAGAGATGTAACACAGTCCTCAGAGAGGAATACATTTCAATCCCAGTGCGATCCCGTAATGAGAGAGCCCCTCTTGAAGTGCTGAATCATGGCCGTCTTTCTCACAGCGGAATTGTGTCAGTGGATAAAAAGGCAATGCTTGGTGTAGCACAGATGCTGTACAGCTGCTCTGTGGTGGCAAACACTCTTTTACAGTGTATTACTATGAATGGCATGAAGGTAAAATACTCTTACTACAAATCACAGCAACATAAACATGAGTCCCCAGACACCTCTGCAGACCAGGCTGGCACAAAATGGCTCTCGTCTGGAAACTGCCTCATGAAAATTTATAGTAGTTTTAATATAGTAACACTAGTGGTAGTACAAAACTGTGGCAACTGTAGTACTTATATGGAATACCATGGTATGTTTATTTTAGCAAAACAAGGGGATCATACAAAATGCATGTTATTGTTTATTTAGTACTGACTTGAGTAAGTTATTTCACATTAATTGATGCTTACATATAGTCCACAAGAGAAAATAATAGTTGGATTTATAAAACTGACCCGGGTCAAAAGTTTACATCCCCTCGATTCTTAATACTGTGTTACCTGAATGATCCACAGCTGTGTTTTTTTGTTTAGTGATAGTTGTTCATGAATCTCTTGTTTGTCCTAAACAGTTAAACTGCCTGCTGTTCTTCAGGAAATTCCTTCAGGTCCCACAACTTCTTTGGTTTTTCAGCATTTTTGTGTATATAAAGCCTTTCCAACAATGACTGTATGATTTTGAGATTCATATTTTCATACTGAGGACAACTGAGAGACTCATATGCAACTATTACAGAAGGTTCAAACACTCACTGTTGCTCCAGAAGGAAAAAAACATGCATTAAGAACCGGGGGTGAAAACTTTTGAATTTTAAGATCAGGGTAAATTTAACTTTTTGTCTTCTAGGAAACATGTAACTATCTTTTGTAGCCTCAGAAAAGGTAATTCTAAATGAAAAAAAATATGATATTTAGGCAAAATAATAAAAATGTACACATCTCCATTTGGTTCAAAAGTTTTCACCCCAGCTCCTAATGCATGGTTTTTCCTTCTGAATTGGGTCAATTTTATAAATTCAACTGTTAATTTTTAAACATCTTTTATTTGAAATATCTTATTCAGGTCAGTACTAAATAAACAATAACATGCATTTTGTATGATGCCTCTTATTGTGGTAAAATAATCAGCATTTTGCAGATTCTGAAAGGGGGGTGTAAACTTTTGACCTCAACGGTATATAGTTGGCGTTTTTAAGCAATTTTACATTTATTCCAAAATAATAACTCAAGATAGTAACAGTTTAAACAATATATTTTATTTGTGAACTTATGTTCAGCTATTTTTAGCCACAGACACAGAGATTTACTTTCACCAAGCTGATTACTCACTAAAAACTCCCACAGATTAAGTTTTATGTCATTTCAAGTCTTATTTTGACTTAACAAAGTGGTTATATCTAAATATGTGAGTTGTTTACTTACTTTTTAAAAATTAGCCATACAAGCCTAGGATTGTAGATGGGGGAGTGAATTACCAGCGCTCTCTCCACCCTCAGTACCACGACTGAGGTGAGTCCCTTGAGCAAGGCACCTTACCCCCAACTGCTCCCCGGGCGCCGCAGCAATGGCTGCCCACTGCTCCGGGTGTGTGTTCACAGTGTGTGTGTGTGTGTGTGTGTGTGTGTGTGTGTGTGTGTGTGTGTGTGTGTGTGTGTGTGTGTGTGTTCACTACTGTGTGTGTGCACTTGGATGGGTTAAATGCAGAGCACAAATTCCTAGTATGGGTCACCATACTTGGCCTCACATCACTTCCTTTCCTTTCCTATTGAAGAACTATGATAAATTTAAGCAAGGTCGCTAGAATTTCAAGAGAGTTTCCAGTCGAATTTGAATAAATTAAAATTAATTGAACATTGTCAATGCTAAAAAAAATGATAAACATTGATTTAACCCCAGTGTGCTGTCATGAGACTAAGACAACAGCAGTTAGCCTGAGCAATTACTGGATCAATCACACATTTCCAATTGCAAGTGTACTTTCTAAAAGGACGAAATGTTATTTTGAGTGCATCTGAGGATGTGGTGGGTCATTAGGCTGACAGCGTGAGTGATATCACATGTGGGGAAGCTCAGTGGTTGAGATCTACACTATGCTAAGCTGTCTTAGTTAAGCTAGGCGGCAGTGTGCTGCTTTGTCACAAGACAAAGATCAAGTATGTGTCGCTGTCTAGACACTTCCGCTGGCACTGACAAGCATGTAATGTTGTCAAAAGACAATTTCCTCTGTGTAAAAATACTCTAGAACCACGTTAAATCCCAAAACATTAGCATTAAATGATAAAAGCTGATAAAAATGATATGATAAATGACAGAACTACTATTTAAACATCTTTTCTGAAATTTGAATAACTATTCAGCTATCAAAGAATCATTTTCATTCAGCATAACCTAGTCATCTAAAGCAACTTTCAATATAGTAATTGCAGGGTTTCCCCAGTAATTGAAATGCAGACGGTATCCTCGTCTCTCAGTCACCAGACTGGGTTTAAGTCTACACGGTTAGGCTAAAATCAAGCAGTACGGGACTTATAACTGAACTTGGTAGTAGAAGAAGCTTTCATCACCTCTTAAGCCTGACAGATTGCTTGCTAAATCAATACGCTCTGTATTCCCTGTACTGTATAGGGAGACACTTAGTGTGAGTCAGCCAGTGCAGCAGACACCCTTAATATGCTTAATATCCTGTAAGAATGAAGAGGGATTGTCTGAGCACAGACAGCCTGGGTACACAGGCAGATGGGAAGGTTTCTTACTGGCCTTCTGACTGTCAGTGTCCTTAACTCTATGCCAGTTCTAGACGGGTTCAACAGGATGAATTTCAATGGGTATAAGTTCAAAACAATAGAAGAACCTGAAAGAGGATATTTTCAAGAACTCTTTTTGTACATAGAATGAAACAAATTTGGACCACACTGACTTTCATTGTATAGACAAATACAATTCAGTAATTTGCTTTAAAGGGATCCCTTTAAAGAGCAGGTCATATGGGTTTTCGAAAAATATATTTTTCTGCATGATAAATAAAGTGTTAAACAAAATTTAATATTTAACATTATTTTAAAAACGGATTGGAGCACTATATTATTGTCTTATGTGAAGGTACGTCAGGGTTGCCAGGTTTTCACAACAAAACCCGCCAAATTGCTACTCAAAAGTAGCCCAATCGCATTTCGAGTGGGGTACCCCATTAAAAATCTCATTCCGGGGTGTAAAATATGCTTTTTGTCTGGGTTCTCCTGGTAAATTCGCATTCCAGGGGCTAAATATGACGTTACTGGTGTCGCTTCAAACTGCAGACTTTAATTCTAACTAACCATTACCTAACTAAATAATATCTAACTAAATAATATTGTTTTTGCATGCAAAACACTAAAGGAATATTGCAAATCAGATAACGGTACAAACAGGACCAATAATGCTGTGATTCATAATGTATAATTTATGTTCTTGATGCTGTTTGATATTGTAGCCTACAGGTGAAAAGATTGCAAAATCCTACACCGAAATACTTTCCCCAGACCATGTTCCAGGCACCTGAATCGGCCTTTGCCATAAATGCTTTTCTACACTGAATGTTTGACTTAATTCACATTGTGACGAGTCGGCTGCCTCCCCCCTAATTATCATCACCACCCCGTCCCTTATTCGCCAACCCTTCTCCAAGCTCCCGACGGGAATGGGTGTGTAGGGGAGAGGAGGGGCGAGAAATCATCTCGGGCTGGCAGTGTGTGATGAGGAACATGTGAAGGAAATGAAGCCTCATCACCGCCGCTGTTTAAATCCCGAGCGCGCCTCTCCTCAGGAGACCGGTCTCTCCCCGCAGTCCGGCTGAAGACCGCACCCGAGACGGCCGACGGGCCAGGATGCCAGGCCGTAAATTCCCCGTTGGAAGTGCCGGACAGCTCGAGAGGGACGAAGCCGCAAGAGATGACGCAGCCCTAGCACCCCGGTCCCAAGCGGGGAGCACGTGCGGCCGCCGGACTCCGCCCCTTACCTGGACCCTTCCCTATCGAACACTGCCCGTCCTTCACAAAACCCCAGTACTCGAGGACACCAGATCCCCCTTTTATTTGGACACTTTATTCCCCCTTTGGACACTTTTCTTTCATTTTCTGTTTAATAAAAGCCTCTCCGAGGCCTGACGCCACACCCACTGTGTCTGTCGTTTGCTCCTCCCGCCACAGCATACTCATGGCATGCTGCGATTTCAGCTTACTTAAAGTCTAGTTAAAGTAGATTGCTGGTGGTTAGTAAATACAATCCAGATTTCTATGCTGAAATACCAAACACAAAACTGTTGAGTGAATTTACCTACCACCTTTCTTTCTATAAATGTATCCTCTTCACCTAAAGGGTAAAGAGAAATATAAAACATTTCTATGCAGTCTCAAAGGACAAGCCTTTCAATGTTTTCTTTCCTTTTCATGTGCAATTTCAAACAAAGTGGGTATCTGAATACTGGATGTGCATCATGCATTTTCTTTTTACATTTAGGTAAATGCTTTTATTCAAAGCAGATTACACTCCAATCAAGTAGCACACTTTATATACATGATGTAGCTAGCGTCATAACTCTACCAATTGTGCTGCAGGAACAGACAAAAAGCTTGTTGCTGCATATAGCAAATGCTGAAATAATGTACATACAAACAGAATACTAATAATAGTATTTTCCCGTTGCCAACTGTACGTCCAGAAGCTCTCGCTTCCCGTTCTACTACAGTAAGATTAGAGCATTAGAGCTGTCAAACACATTGTCTCCTCAATACAACTTATTTACACCACATGCCAACAAAGCATTATCTCTCCTCGAGGCACACATTGTAGACGCGTACACAGTGCCAGCGCAGTCCATGCTCACAGGAGACTGGTGGACTAATCTGGCAGGAAAACAGTCAAACAGCTTTGGCTTAATACTCCCTCGCTGTGCTCGACAGACAGCGTTTAGTGAGACAACTCCACGCTACAGGATAGGGCTCAACAGTGAATGTCTAGTATGGAGTCAAAGGCCTCACTCAGAGCAGCAGATGTTTGACGTTGTGCCGAGGTCCGGTCCGATGGACATCCTGCTAGGGACAATGAGACAACTTCACTTGGCATTTCCAAAGGCATTTTGCACATCGCCGGCTAATCAGAGATTTGTTTTTGCTGAGTATCAGACAGTTAGCTGAAGAACTAGGCCAGTATTGTGTTTGTTCAAAATGGAGTGCTGTTTGAAAAGACCCATGTTTCATTAAACAAGTGGGTCACGGGCTGAAAGTGCTCTCTTTAGCCCACGGTGCTTCTCCTGGTGCTGTGACTTTCAGCTTGCTGTCTTATTAAAAAAAGAACAAATAACCATCTGTGAAGTGTTTTGTATCAGTATTGTTCTGCAATTGAAATCGAACACCAGCTAGTAACACCATCACGAAAAGTTCATGGCTGTTGCAGTCAACAGCTGAAAAAAACGAAGGGATAGAAAGTGCACAAAGTAAAATAACCCTGGATTGTGAGACCAATCAAGATCCATGCAAACCCTGATTAGATACTTGAGCACCGTGTTATTTGACTAGCAGCTTCTATTATGGCCTTGAGCAGCTTGTTTGTCAGTAAGCTGTATTTGTCTTGAGGAGAGATTTGACCTAACTTGACTCTTTAAGAAGACAACACGCCAACAGCCAGCAATAAATGCAAGAACATTCAAAGACCAAGCCTGAGTTCAATCAACAACAACACTGATGTTGATAACCAACATAAAATGTAACCAATAACAATCTGAAAGCACTACAGTACTGTTCAGAAGTTTGCAGTCAGCCTTTAAAGGATTAGTTCACTTCCAGAATAATATTACTCACCAAGGTGTTCATGTCTTTCTTTCTTCAGTCAAAAGAAATTAAGGTTCCCTTCCGGAGGGAACTCTACGCTGTGTCCTAGCGGACACTTTGGGAACTGCCTTCAGCGTTACCGGTTCTGAAGCTCCTATAGAACAACGACAATGAACTTGACATTGGCCGGCGCCAGCCTATGACGTCATTAACAAGGCGCCTACCAGTATAAAAGGGGCGCTTGTAAATACATCAACCATTTGTCCCTTTTCTCGAGGGAATTGGGACATTCATCTGCCCCACGCGGCTCGGGTCCCGCGGCAGCCGAGGCTGCCCGGCGATTGAGATCGTGGGGTTCACAGATGGAGCTCGCTGACGAGTTTGAGAGAGGGCGCGCTGCTGGATGAGGATGTTTTATCTCTTACATCCTCCGATCCAGCAGCGAGTGCTCTTTTGGCTGCAAGCCAGGGCGAGCAGGAAGTGGCTGATATGGACGAAGAGGAATTCTCTGAGTCCATTCAGCCTGCCTGCCCCGCGTATGAGGAGTTGATGGCCGTTATGGAGCGTGCCGCTGTGCGATTAGATCTGCAGTGGAGGCGCACGCAGGGAGAGGTCGCTCATGGTAGCCTCCCATTCCTTTCCGACCTACATAATGAGAGAGACATCAGCATGATAACTATGCTGATGTCGACGGAATGCGTGGGCACGGGTATGTGTCGATGCCCCCCGTGGAAGATACGGTGGCTAGCTATCTTTCAGCGGGGATAACATCGACGCTTAAGGCTCCGACCCGGCATACGCGGCTGTGGGTTAGGGTGGTGCCGCCCTGCACACGGTGGCAGTGTTGCAGGCGTACCAGGCTGATCTACTAAAAGATCTGGACCGGGGTCTGGGGCTTTCCCCTGACGAGGTGACTGAGCTGCGCCGCACCACTGATCTGTCTCTGAGGGCCACCAAGCAGACTGCGACCGCGGTTGGCCGGGCCATGGCTGCCTTGGTGGCCACAGAGAGACACCTGTGGGTGAACCTGGTGGACATCGGGGAAAAAGGCAACTGCCTTCATTCATGTTTTGCTGCAGGGCAGCAATTCTGACTAAATTTTCTTTTCTCTTTGCAGGACTGTGATATAACGTAGATATCTATTGGAATGTCACATGACTAAACATGCGGCATCATTTTCAAAAGCCTCAGTTTTCACAGTCCACACTACAATGTAAAAATGGCGTTTTAAAATGTATCCACTTTTTATTTATCCACTTTTCCTCAGTAAAACGCTGTCTCAGTGTGGACGAAATGGAGAGAAAAAGATGCGTTTTAATTAAAAACGTATTTGTGTGGACAAGGCCTATATTAGTATGTATCACATATACTGTAGCAAAAGCACTTGATGGCCTGACATCCAAACCATCACTGACTGTGTTGTCTCCGCTCCACTTTACTCTAATTAAATATTCTATGTGTCTAACCATGTCCGTTGGCAGCTCTTGTCTAATGTGGGAGAGAAGTGACTGAACTGCTGCATGAGAGAGAACAGGCTTTGCAAAAATGACTTGCGATAGAACAGGAAATAGAAGATAGCTAGGGAGATATGAGTATGTAGAGTTGCAAATTTAGACATTTTCTGTTTTAAAATAATTTCCCAAGGTCAGTAGTTACAATATGCAGTTCTCCGCTCACACTGATGGTAGTGATACTAAAACCAATGATACAACTTTAAACCTGACATCATCCTGTACAACAGAATCTCACTGACAAAGCAAGCAACGTGGAAGTCTTTCTGACTGAACAGCTGAAGGACATTTGATTTATTGAGTTTTCAGGCTAGATGAATAAACACACAAAATATGCTTCACGGCAACAACAAGAGGACAATACAATGGGGCTATTCAATTCAATTTGAACATTCGGTGTAAACAGTGATTAGAAGAACTTATCAGCCTTTGAAAGGTCGAACAGATACAGATGCATATATAATCCATAAGTCTGTTTTATTATAGTATCTGTTCTCGTTTACTACTTAAACAAGATGAGATTTTAATTACAAGCTGAATTCGAAGCTTGTGATAATTTAATCTTTTGTTTACTTAGCAGTAGTGAAAGAATTTAGTTTGAGAGAGGAAGTTTGAATGTGTGAATGTGGTTACACAAAAATATTCATGATGGAATATGCTGGGCAAGGAAATCAAAAGATTTCAAATTTAAATGGCATTTGATGGCTTAATGACAAGTTGGATGGTGAATATCAACTTGTCGTTAAGGGTATGAAAGATATATTTAGCTTTCGCTGGTGTAAGTGGTGATGGTGGGGTGAGACAGATTGAGTGAGTGAGAGGTGTCACTCCACCAAACCTACCTGATGCTGCTCATGCTTCCAGTCTCAGATCCCAGCTTGCATCTCTCCAGCTGGGTGGCGACAATCTGCCTCTCAGCCTCCAACTCTCTCGTCAGTCGCTCAAATTGCAGCTCCTGCAAACATAGAGCAGACAGAGCGTATGTGTAAGGTCCTGAAGGTATTATGGAATTGATTCTGTCTATAACATGTACCAAACATGCACTTACACATGCTCCAGTAAATACTGCACAGAGCGTGTGTGTGTGTGTGTGTGTGTGGGATGTAAAGACACTGTGAGGCTTTGCAGCCACTCAGGGCTTTTATATTGATAAAATGCACTTGCATTTTATTTCTTTAAAAATGCTGGCATATAAATCTAGTCTCCGGCCAATAACTTCTGCAATTTTAAACATGGTCAAACTGTAAAATTGACTGTTAAACCCTGCTGATGTAAGCTGGCACACAGGCCATGTATTAATTTTTTTTTTTTTTTCAGAAATTTATATGGCAAAATATATGTGGAAGGCTACTTGCAGTAAAACATAAAAAAATATATATTATGAACAACCTCCAGTGAAAAAAAAACTGTAAAAGGTATTTTAGTGTACTACAAATACATTGACATATTTATCTACCTAATAAAAATACACTGCAATTGAACTTTTATACTGGTATACTTAAAGTCTGCTAAATTAGAACAACTAATTTTATGCTTAATGCACTTTAATTGTGCACAAGTATTGCTAAGGCCTAAAGCTATACTTGAGTGTATTTCATTGTGCTAAAGTGGAGCTACTTCAAGTATACTTCAGGTACACTTTAAATATCTTGCATATGAAGACTAATCTTGCATTTAAAGACTAATATTATACAGAGATCAGTGGTACTCAAAGACATTTTAGGCATAATATTAATGAACAAACTCCATCGCACACCTGCAAGTGATAGGTGTGTAGGATAATAAGACCAACCAGGTGGATCGTTTCAACAGACAAGCAATTCCCGCACACTATCGTAACTTGCAACTCCTGATGAAGGTCGTGTGACCGAAACGTTGTGTCAATAAATATTACTTCTTTGCAAGGCATAATATTAAGAAATGTGCATTATGTGATAAAGAAATCCTCCAAATAAAGTTTAATTATAATGTTCTATCAGTAGGTCTTAAGTGATATGTCAATAAACATGTTAATGGGTTTGAAGTATACTTGGTATTAAAAAAATGTATTTTAAGTAAATTAAGACAATCTAGGGAAATCTTAATGTGTCATCTTATGTGTACAGGCACGGTTCTACAGAGAGATGGAAATTAGCTTTTTTATTTAGGAGAAAGCAGGCAGATACCATTTATAATTTTATTTTATTTTATTTTGTGTGGCCATGAAGCTGTAGTTTGCATCATTTTTAATAAATAAATTGCTAATAATATACACCATCATTCAAAAGGTTGGGGTTCATAAGTTTTTTAAATGTTTTAACCCTTGTGCGACCTTATGGACTTTTTTGTCCGTTTCAGTTTTGTTTTTTTTGTTATAAGTGTGCCTGTGTTAATGCCAACTGCATAAATCTTGGCTCAGGTGTGTATTTTTATTGAAATTTTAATATTTCACCCCCATTTCCTTCAAAAAATAAATTTTACCCTCTGTACAAAACATACTCACACTCACGACCTTAAGGACAAAAATGTCCACATTGAAACCCATTAAAACTGAAATTTTTTAACCCAGGGCCATTTGACTATAAAATGATGCAATATTTGCTAATAGGCATTCATTCTATCGGCAAGGCTTCAAATTTTAAATGTTTACTATTTTTTACTAGATTGTACCATTTTTTTCAAATTTGGCATATAAAAGAAATCTACTATTTTTCATTTTTTCATGAAAAAAAACCTGTGGCATTATTTAACAAACCAGCATTTTAAGGGTTATAATTCTGAAAATTAATGAATGTTTGGTATCTATGGATAGAACAGATGCTGGTTAAAAAATTGACATCAGTGAAAGTGGGAAAAAAAATAATAATAATATTTTTATGGCATTGGCATTGGACATGGACATTTTTGTCCATTTTGCACCTATGTGTAACTTTTTTTTTTGAATGCACAAGGGTTAAAGAAACAGTAATATTGATAATAATATATATATGTTTTTCTTTTTTAGTTTATTATAAGATGTAATGTATTCTTGTGATGGCAAAGCTGAATATCCAGCAGTCTTTACTTCAGTTTTCAGTGTCACATGATCCTACAGAAATCATTAAAAAATGTATTAAAAAAAACCTTTAGGTAAACTTTAAATATTTTGCATTTAAAGGCTGATATTATACAGAGATCATACAATACCTATTAATAGTGATATTAAAATACATTTTATGCATACTATTAAAAAATGTGCATTGTGTGATAAAGAAATCATCCAAATAAAGTTTAATTACAATTTTTATATTAGTCTTAAGTGATATGTTAATAAACGTATACTTAGTATGGAATAAATGTATTTTAAATTAATGATGTCAATCTAAGGAAATCATGATGTGTCATCTTTTGTGTACAGATACAATTTTACAGAGAAATGGAAAATAGCTTTTTTATGATGCTGAAAGGAGAAAGCAGGCAGATGACATTTATTTTATGTGGCCATGAAACTGTATGAAACTTTTTTCTATTTTAGTTTATTATAAGATGCAATGTATTTGTGTGATGGCAATATATATTTAGCAGCCTTTACTTCAGTCTTCAGTGCCATGATCCCACAGAAATCATTAAAAAACTGTATAAGAAATACTTCAGAAACACTTTAAATATCTCACATTTAAAGACTGAGATCATACAACTCTTATTAATAGTGCTATTAAAAGACATTTTAGGCATAATATTAAGAAATTTAATAAAGTTTAATTATAATTTTATATCAGCAAGTCTTAAGTGATATGCCAATAAATATGTTAGTTGATTTGAAGTATACTTAGTATGAAATAAATGTATTTTAAATAAAACCTTTGTGTACAGGTACAGTTTTACACAGATGGAAACTAGCTAACAGGCAGATAACATTTATTGAATTTTATTTTATTTTATTTTATTTTATTTTATTTTATGTAGCTGTAGTTTACATTATTTTTGATAAAAAATAAATTGCTAATAATATACACCACTGTTCAAAAGGTTAGGGTTCATAAGTTTTTTAAATGATTCAAAGAAAGTCTGATCACCAAGGCTTAATTATTTGACCAGTACAAAAAAACGTAATATTGTGATATATCAGTGCAATTAAATAATTAAAATTATTTTAGTTTATTATAAGATGCATTCCTGTGATGGCAAAGCTGAATATTTGATTTGATTTTTCAATGTTAAAAACAATTGTGCTGCTTAATATTCGGAAACCCTGATACATTTTTCAGGATTCTGTGATGAATACAAAAAATCTAAATCATTTTTAGAAATACAAATCTTTTGTAACATTATAAATGTCTTTACCATCATCTTTGATCAATTTAATGCTTTCTTGCTGACTGAAACTTTTAGTACAGACCACAAACTTTTAAAAAGTGGTGTATATATACTTCATTTCAGACCCTGGCCATAATGAATCAGCTGTCTGCAAAGTTCAATAATTAAAAAAATGAAAGACTACATTCTTTTTAACTACTCTCTCTCTCTCCACATTTTCTCCAGACATCGAAAGGCATTATTCTGAACTTTGATAGTCAGTGGACCATTCCAGCACCACACACCCCTCCCACCCCTCTCTTAATTAGATATGCGCCGCTTAACATTTAATGACAAACTTGTCGATGCTAAATCAGAGATAAAATCCCAAAGCTCCTCTTTAAAGTAATCACTGTGAAAATCCAGTCAGAAACATTGCACTATGTGCCTGCGCCCGGGGCTACGACAGTCAATGCGACGTTCCCACTTCTTTTGTGACAAGGCTGAAATGAGTTCACTCAGCCACAAGGTCAAAGACTCTCTCCCCAGAGCGGTTAACGCTAAGAGGGCTCCAGAACGCATCACCTGCTATTTTGGGCACAAACCCAGATGAAGGCTACAAAAATACCCATTCACAGTGTTGAAGAGAGCTCTATGGATCATGACGACTCTAAAGAGCCGCTAACTGCAGCATTCAAACACTTTTCAACAATCATTACACACGTCTAGGGTCTCAATTAATGCATTTCGGGTGCATCTGCAACATACAGGCAAGCTGCATAGCTCCACGACTGAAAAAGCAAAGGCAATTATGATACTAACAAGCATCATCTCTGACCTTTCTTATTTCACATCAACAAGTTCAAGATGGAGCCGCAAACAGAGAACAACAACTGATTAGACTCTAACAATCTGAGCATCAACAACAACAAAACTGCTTTAGCTTTCACTCCCGCAAATAAAACACCTGTTGCTTTCACAAATAAAATGCCAGCACTCTTACCGGCACATGTACCATACTCCAGAGGCCGTCCGCGCTGAGAAAGAGCCGTGTCTGCGCATCACTATCCCACTAGACTGCGTTCATCTCTGCTTATCAGGAAAGTAAAGTCATTAGAGAAACTACAAGAGTGGTAGTGACTGCCTTCCAGCGGGAAAGCAAAAAGTGGAGTGCAGTCAGGCACAAAGGTCGTCATGGCAACAGTGAATTTAGAGCCCCTTTGGCATTATTTATGCAACATTGCATCACAAAGGGTCCCTCCCACCAGCCAGTCAGCCAAATACCACCGCCCTCCAGTCACTCTTCCGCCTCCTCCTAAACTCTTCCCCTCTTTCTGACGCCATCTGTGCTTCACTCCGAAGAGGGGGGGGGGGCGTGGAGTCTCGTTGAAAGGATCGCAAAACCGCAGAGAGAAAGAGGTGTTTTTTGCGGGTCCAGGCAGCAAAAAAAGCACCGTTCCACTGTGCAATGCTAAGCTTTGTGCTTCCTCTAGGGATCCTAACAGGCTGTTCTGCCTCAGTAGCCTGCAATGGACAGGCTCCCTGAGCGGGAAGTAGCCTCCACTTGTCACAAAAGTTGGTTAAATATAGCACTCCGAGCAGACAGAAAAGCACTGGGGTAGTCTAGTAGGACAGCAGACATGTCACCTGGACCAAAAATGGTGATTCTTTAACATTCAAAGCTTTTTCTCTCACTACGGTACGCTGTAAAAAAAAATTTACAGAGAGATTTTTGGAGATTGTTCACTAGGGGTAGGAATCTTTTGGTATCTCGTGATTCGATTAAAAATCAACTCACGTTTTTCGTTTTTTAATCACAACTCACGATTTTTCATCTCATTTTTGGTGCACACTGAATGTATTTTTTATTCAAAAATAAGCAAAAATATTTTACACTTCACATTAGCGATGTGCCTGAATCCAAATACCGTTTCCAGAAAGAAAACGACGTGTACTATGGAACCCTTGAAGGGAATAAATTCGAGATGGGATGAAAAAATATATTTCAATGCTTTGAATATGAATATCAATCTGTTTTGTTTAACTGTTTAACTTGTCAGTTCTTGTCATATTTTATTACCATATTTTATTACCAACTATAGCGAATAAACTATGATCATTTAAAAAAGGTGTCTGAATTCTTTTGGTTTGACTGTATATGATTGGGTTATTCTACTGTACATAAATTGCAGGCATCAGGGAGCTGTTATTAATATATAGGGCTTTGAAATGGCTTTTGAACGCACGCTTGCTTTTTACTTTCACTTTCGAGATCCCATGATCGCACATACTCGGCGTGTACTGGACGTCACACTGGACGTCAAACTCACCATTATTTTGATACAAAAACACACTCTGTCCTGACTCGAGAATTCAGTGTTTCGTATGAACTATTAATTTCCTAATAAAGCAAAAATATTTTACACTTCACATTAGCGATATGCCTGAATCCGAATACCATGTTCGGAAAGGAAATGACGTGTACTACGGAACCCCTAAAGGGAATAAATACGAGATGGGATGAAAAAAATATATTTCAATGCTTTCTCTTGCAATTACAATCAAACCAAAACTTATTCAAACCCCAGATATAATTTTTATATTTTTTTACTAGTGGTGAAGGACACTATAGTTCTTTTATGTAAGTGAGGATAGCAAAATAAAGTAAACTGTGACTGGGTTTTTTCTTTTTTACACCACAGACTAAACAAAATTAAGCATTACCTGGTAATTGGTCAACAAAGTATTGACAGTTGTGTAAATATTGTCATACTAACAGTTTTGGTTGATTGTAATCTATTACATACCTTTCTATAAGTTATCTGACATTATCAATATGAATTTGTTCTGAAACTGTTTAACTTGTCAGTTCTTGTCATATTTTATTACTATATTTTTCACCAACTATAGCAAATAAACTATGATCATTTGAAAAATGTTTGACTGTATATTGTTGGGTAAGTATAATGTCTATAAATACCACATGTTTTACAAAATTAGATGTTTGTCAGTGGTGCTCAGGATCTGCAAATCATTTGCCATTGTCCTATCAGACGTCTCTTCTTACTCCCTTTATAGGTGGTAAGTGAAATTTTATGTACTGTAATGTAACAGGCAACCACTAGCAAGTGGCTATCCATTGTTCGTTTTCCGTGGCTTTCCGAATATGGATTCACTATTTGGGCACATCCCTACTTCTTATACTAGATCAATAATTATTGTTATTATTATTACTATATTAAAAGTCCACTGAAGTGCTTTGAAACATGCAGCATTATTCTATGTGTTGATTGAATTTCAACTGAAACAGGAAGGCAGCTGCAGCTTAGATGGCGGGATGCATTTGACTGGACAAAAAGTTTGATGAGAAGCTGAAGTGATGTCATCAAAATCGTTGATCCATAGCGGCAGAGATGAATGCTTCTTATAAATGCAAATTTTATCATTGTTTTGAAACACGCTAACTTATAGATAATCTTAAGGCTAACATATTCATACTAAAAGCCAAAAAACTTTTTGATTTCATGGGGATTTTAACTTGATTTTTGACATTTGTGAATCGATTCCCAACGCTAGAAGACTGAATCGTGATTCATATGTGAATCGATTTTTTCCCCCAACCCCTATTGTTCACTCTTGTCTAGAAAATTTAACTTCTAATTCAGTGTGTTACTTGCCATTTCTTTGTAATTAACTTTTTGTACACCATTTTAGTCTGTTTATTTTGATAAAAACTCATAAAATGTGTTTTGAATAGTCAGGAGTGTGACAAGAGCGCCAAACAGAAATGTATTCCCATTATCTTACATAATAACTCCAGAAAAGGCAGTTAAACCTATTTGTTTAGAAAATAAATAGCCAAGGGACTGAGAAATTGATTTGACTGCTTCAAGAGCCGAATGTGGTCTTCTGGCCTAAATGCCTAATTGCACCCTGTGGACAAAGACTGACATTTAAGTTTCTTCATTGGTCCATTTGATTGCAAAATGTCACTTGGGGTTCGCCTCATGAGTTCCTTTAAGGATTTAACCCAATTTCTATAATTTCACGGAGTTAAATGAGTCCACAGCCACTCCAGTCTGACCACACCGACTGAGAACTATACAAAACAGTGTTAAACAGACAGGAATGACTTGGATAAACTAATTCGGTTTGTAAAATGTAAAGGGAAAAGTAGACGTATTCCTAATTGAAAATTACAGCAGAAATGAGACTTCAAATAAACTTGAACAGCCTTTTTGTTGATAATTTGGTCAAAACAGTCTCAACTTTTATTGGAAGTAATTAAAAGAACTACTTCATTACATTCAAAATGTGATATTATTATGTGATTAAAAAAAAATCTAAATGACTTCACTTCTGGCTAAAGCAAATCACTCCTATCGGACAAAGATATAATGAGCTGATTAACTTGATTAAAATAAAAAAAGACTAAAATGCAGAGTTAGAATTAAAAGGAAAGAAATATTTGACCTTAGCAGTAGTACACCTTACAAACACTGACACTTTCCCCAAAGAATCCTTGCCATGCTCATAATAAAACTTCACATGCCAGTGGCTTTTTTATGAATAATTAATGTGTCATTTGAAAAACTCTAAGATAAATTTCTTTAATTAACACCACAAAAGCTAGGCTTTAATAACATCTTCTGAAAATTCTGAGAACACCTGTACTTCATACATTAATACAACTACTATAATCACTGTGTCAACATAATCTAAGAAAGTGACACTCAAAGGCAAATAATAAAATAAAGAGAGTTCACTATACAGAAGAAATCACACTAAGCAACATTTTACTATACAGTGTGAGCATTGCATATAGGTTGTTAAACATGCTTTCCCTGGTCATCGCATGTGATTCTGTTTAGCACAAGTGATACAGGAGAATTTTAATGGGAGAGAGTCGTACACAGGAGAGACTGTTCTGCTTGCACGTGCAACCTTGAAAACTGCACACAAAGCACACATACAAGAGACCTGGACATTTTGCCAGACATTTTGGTACGTTGTATTTATACATGGCAGAGAGGAGATGCTTTTTCACTGCTGCAGAGCATCCTTTGTCATCAAAATCTACACTGGTTTTAGATTTTCAGTTCAGTTTTATTCTGTGAATTTTGCCTCACGACCTCTGTGATAAAGTCTGACTAAATGCCTCCAAAATGGGAGATTGCCATCTAGTGGAGGAGAACAAAAAAAAAAAAAAAAAAAAAAAACATGGTAATATGTGTGAGTAGACAAGCAGTGGCAAAATGATAAGCATTTATTTTTAGTGTATTTTGAAAAGGACAGCATGCCTGCTGTGCTTGATTACAATATTATGAATCATAAATATGACTGTCATGAAAAAAAAAAAAAATTACAAAAAAAAAAAAAAACGCACAGGGTTATACTAAAACAGAGTGGGATGTGGTTTATGCTTACAAACCCCATTAAATCATCAAAATATACTGTATTAGTTAGAGTTTCAGTAAATGACTTTTCAGCTCGTTTTGAGGACTTATTTTCCCTGTTCCTGAAGGTTGGCAGAATTCATTTTTAGCACATGTAAAGTGTTTCTTTTTTCAGGAAATGGACCGAAAATAGTGATGACTCATCTTGTACTACACATTTCTGTACACTAAAATGCTCTCTATAGTGAGAATGCCCTATCTGCCAACATAACCTGACTACACTATATTTAGAGAAAGCTATTTATTAGCATTCCCATTGAATTCATTGTCTAAATATGCAAAATAAATGTATTTGGTCACTTTACGCAACTAATTTTGATAACAAGTAACTAAGATGAAAGAAGGTCTTACAGGTTTTGGAACAACATGAGAGTGAGTAATTATTTGACAGAATTTTCATTTTTGGGTGAACTAACTCCAAAACTTCAAACGATCCCAAATGTGGTCGTGTAGTGAAACGATGGTTATTTATTTATTTATTTTTATTACAATTTATATACTTTTGAACCTCAAATGAACATCTTGGATGACAAGGAAGTGAGTTCATTATCTGTAAATTTTTGTTCTGGAAGTAAACTACTCCTTTAACAATGTCCTTACTGCCTTTCTGAGCCTTGAACGTGTCAGTTGCATTGCTGTCTATAAAGGGTTAGAAAGTTCTTGGATTTGATCAAAAATATCTTAATTTGTGTTCTGAAGATAAACAAAGGTTTTATGGGTTTGGAACAACATGAGGGTACATTTTTTTGGTGAACTAACCCTTTAAAATGACAATACTTTTGGCATAACAGGAATAAATTGCATTATAAAAAATATTAAAATAGACAAACAGTTTATTTAAATGTGAAAAAAATGTAAATGACATTCAAAAATGTAACAACATGGCAACTAAAGCTCTTTGATATGCCCCATCCAATAATCCTTTTTTAATAGGAAGTACATCAACTCAGAAAAGAAATATCACACCATTTTTAAAATCTCCTCTCCGAGAGAAACACTGTACACGACATGGACTCTGTCCACCAGTACCCTCCAGTGAAAAGCATCAAAAAAAGATGGCAGACAGTTTTTCTCGCTCTGATAGGAGAGCTATTAGACTGGCCCACAGCAGCCTATGGCTGTGGCCTACTTTAACACTCCCCGCGTAGATTTCCAACCCTAAGAGCATGCCGCTTTTTTCTGTCCCATGTTTAAAAGCAGGAGTGCGAGCTAAACGCTAGCAGGAAGCGAAGGGCTTGTCACGATCCATTTTTATCTACACATGGTCTTGACTCAAAAATGGCCTCCACCCAAGACAGACATATATATATATATATATATATATATATATATGCAAAGTAAAAGTGAGAAATACTCTACATTATCACTCACTACACTCTGACATAAGCAATAATCCTATAATGCATTTCCTAAATGACTTTTTATGACAGGAAGTCATCAGCAATTACAATCACCTGTCATTATTCCTGACAGATCAAGCCGGTTTATCATAAGGTTGCGCCAACGTCTGGGAAGCTGTCCACCTGCTGACAAGCAGGTGACCAATCTTATTATAGATGGGTTCCGGCGTAGTGCCTAGCATAGCATGGAGACCTGATTGCAACATGGAGTGTCAAATATTTCACATTTCTTACACCACGCAGCCTCAAAACCTACATCCATTCCTCCCACTCGTCCGCAAAACCATGTGATACCGAGGCGCAACGGCGCATTTGCAGTGTGTTGACCATCAAAAACCATTTGTATCTGTGAATTTAGAGACCAGGCGCTAAATGAAACCGGCAGCACGAGATGATGGAAATGACTCACGCAGAAACCACCAAACCTTGCGGCTCCTTAACCCAGATGGCATATGCAGTTCATCTGAGGACTGGTATGGTTCTGTGTAATTACTGTTTACAGTTTATAAAGATTTAGAGAGTTTATAATTAAACTGTTGGAAAATGAATGTTTCCCCAAGAGTGTGGGGAGAATCATAACCGTCTATTAGAGACGGTCTGTAAGAATGAAGAACTTTACAGTAGTTTGAAATGAAGTACCTACCTGTTCTTTAACAGAGGCCAAGATGGCGGAGGTGGTCTCCGTCTCGGATCCATCTCCGTTTGAGGCGTTCAGTACCGGGCTCAACATGCTGGAGTTCTCTGTGTCAGAGGGTTGGTCTGGTACTGGCATTACTTCTGTAAACCAAAACAATAGCATCAACAGTTACTAGAGCATTCAGTTGAAGTATAAAAAATTTATAATGATTGACTGTCGGTTAAAATGCCATCAAAAATCATGGTTTGGCACTTCTCAGATGTCATAATACTAATCAAAGTGCTTTATCAACATTTTTGATTGTTTGTCCTGATGTAATAATTGTTAGACGTAATATTTAATTAACCGTCTCTGTTTCTTTCGGTCTCTCTCTGTCTTCTTTGACCTAGTTTTCTCTCCTCATCTCTCGAGGTTTGTGATTCCAAACACGATTCTCAGCTTGTCGCCGTCATGCTTTGATTTGTATACATCAGCTTCAGAAAAGACTTTGAAAACCCCATGAAACTAATTTTGGTTGTTTTGTGGCTTTCAGTTCATGTGCATTAGCATTGAGACCAACTATACGCTAATGTGTTAATAACCATTTACAAATTTTACTTTTAGCAGATATTAGGGTTGTCACGATACCATAAAAATGACTTACGATACTATACCAGCTGAAGTATCACGATACCAAGTAGTATCACGATACCATGCAGTATTATGTTAATTTCAAATCTACAAAATGAATAAAAAAATTCATAAATAAAAAGATGTAAATGAAAACAGGCAAGATTTTTCTCTGAATACTTCACTAATGTGAATAAATGACTGGCTATTGTTATCCATGAAATCATGTCAACAAAAGTCATCTGAGCACTGCACAGAAGCTTCATAGAGTGACATTTAGATGTGGTATTTATGCATTTAGACTGTACTTATAATTGCATAAATAATGTTATAAGATAAATGTTTTAAATACAAAACTCTGAATATAGAAATATGTTGGAAAAGAATGGAACATGACGGGAAACTTAAAACCGCCAGCAGATGGCAGCAGTGTTCATGATTGAATCACTGAGTTGTTCAAACGATTCTTTCAAAACGGCTGAATCATTCAGGGGTGAATCAAATGACTCGTTTTTATGAATGGCTTAGTGAATCAGTGATTCGCCCAAACTAACGCGAATTCAGATTCGAACACAGAAACGAAACTAAAACATCTTGCTCGTGTCTTATTGCTGAACTGTCACGGGCATTTTTGCTGCCATATCTTAAAATATCCAAGTTATATATATATAATGATTGATAAGAACCAAGGTCAAAACCACTGTTAATGAATGGAATTGCATTCGTGATCGCAAAGATGCTTCCAGAAACAAATTATTACACATGTTCTAAAAGTGGGCAAATGAATAAAAATACGAAAATTCTGTCTAGTAAAATATTTTGATGTTTAATAATTGATTCTTGGGCTGATATTTTTTAAATAACATTAGACAGTCGTCTGAATCAGACCCTCTCTTTTGATAAACTGCAGCGTGAACAAGGACGTGCGCGTGCAGCTTCTCATTTCAAACTGAACTGAAGCATGGTGAAACACTGAATAGCATATAGGCTAAAGCCTATACACCGCTTGTACTACACAAAGCACAGCAGAAAGACATTTTGGCAGTCAACTTGTAATGTTTCTGCTGGCGTGCATGAACGTTTTAAACAGTGTTCCTGGTCTTATCAACATATCTTATGGTGCTACCGTTTGGACGATACTACCGTTTCAAAAATGCAATGGCACCGCGGGTATTTGTAAGCTTTAGTATCGCGATACTACCGTAGTACCGGTATACCGTGCAACCCTAGCAGATATACACATATGCTACCATTAAAAAATTGGTACAATTTTTAAAAATGTTTTTAAAAGAAAAAGAGAGTTCGCATTTAATTCATTGAAATTGTGATTAAAAAATGTATTATGGTGAAATATTTGTAATTAAATCAAATGTATTCCTGTAATTTATTCCAGTGATAGCAAGGCTGAATTTTCAGCAGCTTTACTCCAGCCATCAGTGTCACATGATTGTTCAGAAATCATTCTAATATGCTGATTTCTTATTATTATCAATGTTGAAAACTGCTGCTTAATATTTTTGTGGAAACCATAATACATTTTTTCAGGATTCTTTAATGAACAGAGAGTTCAAAAGAAAAGCAATTATTTAAAACTTATTTTAGTTTACAGTCACTTTTGATTTTTTTTTTTAACTAGGGCAGTTACCAACAATTATTTTGGTAATCGAGTAATCTGACGATTATTCTGACGATTAATCGATTAATCGGATAATTATAAAAAATGTGTTGTAGTAATTAAAAATAGACCTAAGTGAACAATAGCCTTTAAAATGACTTAAAATACATATATAATAGCAATGAGGCAATAATAATTAGTTCAAATGAAGTATCAAAAGCAAGCAATTATATGGTTTTACTGAACAAAACTGTAAAAATACATAATGTATTATAAACAATAGAGCTAATGTACATTATGCATTATAACAAATGCCTGCAGAGGGCGCCAACGGCCTGACGATTGTTTTTACACTTTACTGCGTGATATAATCATTTTTTAATATTGACTAAACAACATTTAATTCAAATGTCCACTTAATTTTTAATATTTGGCCATTTCTTTGCGATGAAAATGCTTCAGCCATTGTAATTTTTTTTAAATATGTGGACAGTAAGGGTTTAAACCTTTTATTTTGAAATCGCAATGAACAGTTATATTACAGTTATTAACAGCATACTGAAAATGATATTGATGTATTCTCCTATTTTTGCATATGTTTATGAACGATTTACCTTATAAACCTGATGCAATAGTGCACGTCGCATTTCCAGATGAACATTATATTAAACTTAAACTCACAACAATACGCAGAAATGAAGTCTGGGATGCTTCACACATGTAAATGATAACTGTTTGTGTGGAGCAGCATTTACTGTGAACGGAGCCGCTCTGACTTACATAACCTACACGCATGTAAATAATTAAAGCATATATTATACCTGCATCACATATATTTATTCAATTTATGAATTCTTAATAGCATTATGCTTTATTATGATTTTTAAATTGGTTTAATATGTGGAGCGCACCGCATTTGCCGATTATTCCACACGGTCAAAATGCAATTGAGGATTTTTTTAAATCAAATACTCGACTAGAATCGAGGAATTGTTGCAGCACATCCTTTCTCTTGCAGGAAAACAGATGTTTTTGAAATTCCTCACTAGTCCCGTTCCAACACCACCTGCAACCAACTAGCAAGCAGTGATGTAACAAAAGCCTAATAGCTTTTTTTTTTTTTTAATGACGATAAGCCCATCAATATGTTTGGCTCAAACTTTCTGTTTCAAATACATAAAGTGATTTTGTGGGTTTATAAACCTTCTATTTCAAGTAATAAAATCCCACTCCTCTCTCTTCATCCTCAGCTTCCTCTTTGCCAATTGCTTCCCCTCTTCAAAATCAACCACCCAAATTTAAAGCTTCCCCGGAGAACTGTCTGTGCACAGCAGGAGCAGACAGAAAATGGCTGCTCACGTGTGAATGTGTACCTATGAGCACCAGCACACAAAGCCTTTTTACACAACCACATCAGGCACAACTGCGAACACATCTGTTCTGTACGGAAGAGAGAACACACAATCAGAAATGCTAGTTGTTGGTGAAATAGGGAAAGTATTGGCAAATGCACATTTTATTCATTAGATTTGATGACCCCTTGACAGATACTTTTCATTTCGAAGTCAAACCGATGACTTACTTCCAGTGAGATCATGCAAAACAGACCAGAACATCAACTAACGCCAGTCCCAGCTGTTGGTGCGTGTGCGGGTTCAGAAGGATTACACTTTTTTTTTACAATAATCTTGGTTATCCATCTGCCTCTGATTAATAGCATCCTGATATCATAAATAAATCATGATTTAAAAAATAAACAAACAGAATATCATTCAATGGATGGCCTGAAGACTCATGTTGCGTGCCAGTGCAGTGTTTTAATAATGTTTTAATGTCTTGCAATTGCACAAATATTGTCACAGTTCTGTCAGTTCATGTCTGTTCTATTGGTTTCTCCCATTGTCTCCCCCTGTCATTTTGTCATCTTTTGGTTTAGCCCTTCGTCAGTGTGATTCCCTGCACCTGTCCTTGTATGATTAGTCACCCTTTATAAGTTTGTCTTTCAGTTCAGTTGATGTCGGTCTTTATTTGATGTTATTGTTACATGTGTGTGGATTATCCTGCCTGTTCCTGTCTGTTCCTTGAAGAAGATATTAAATATAGTGTTAATTGTTGATCTCGACTTCGTCTCGTTCATCCAGCACGTCTATACCGTAACAGAAAGACCGACCAAAACAGTTTTTCCGGCACCTTCCCCTTTGTTTATTTTGTCGTTTGTTAGCCTCAGTGTTTTGTTTTTTGGTTTTGATTTTTTCAAGCATGGACCCTACTGTTCTCCTGATCCTCCTGAGGCAGGGGGAACGCTCTCTTGAGGACCACACACGTGAGTTTCTCTTCCTGGCTAACCAGTCACACTTCCCGGATAGCAGCCTATGCATCCACTACCGCTTAGGACTGAATTCCACCACCAAGGCGCTGCTATCCGGGAAGGGTCCTCAAGAGAGCCTGCCGGATTTCATCGAGTGGGTGCTGGCGTCCTGCCGATCATCCTGGACTGTTGACATCGTCAAGGAGGACGTCAGCCCCACTCCAGACCCAGAACCCAGCCAATCATCACCCCGACATGCGGAGTTGCAGCCCGAGCCCACCGCAGATGGAGAGACAGAGCCGAGAGCGATAGAGCCAGAGCCTGACCCATCTGACCAGGTGCGAGAGCCGACTACAACCTCCGTGATGGTGGATTGCCACGTGGAGCAAGAGAGGGCGATGGAGAGCCCTGCCCACTGCACCACCGCTGAGGGTGAGCTTGGACTAAATTCTGGGGATTTAATAGACTTTTTCTCGGATCTCATCGAAGATAACTCTGGTAACTTAATTGACTTTGATATGGAAATATCCGTCTGTCCTGTCTGCCCGGAATTCCCACCCACCCACCCTCTGTCATCCGATGCCATGTTCGTCTGGCCGCCGCTGTCCCCTGACAGCCCCTCAGCTCACCCTCAGCCCACCACCTGTGCAGTGGGCTCGCCGCGGGACTGCCAGCGTCCATCGGCGTCTCGGCTGGAGGATCCCTCAGCTCCGCCTCCAGCCTCCGAGTCCAGGACTCCGCCTCGGCCCTTCGACCCCGCGGTTCCACCACGGCTCTCGACGCCCTCCTCTACACCGTCGCCCGTCGATCCACCAGCTCCACCGGGCTCCATCGTCTTTTCGGCTCCGCCCTGGTCAGTCGTCACCCCATCGTCACCTCAGGACTCTGCTCCTCCGGCTGTGCCTCGTCGCGCCGTCCCACCGGCTCCTTGGGACTCCTCCTTCCTGCGGGCACAGCCTCCATCCTCTGTCGCTCCGGCTCCGCCGCGGATCTCCGGGACTCCGCCTCCGCCTCGGGCGCCAGAGCCTGTTCCACCTTGGCCCTCCGGATCCTCGGCGTCACCCCGGATCATCGGCTCTCCGTCTTCGCCTCGGGCTCCTTCTCCATCTGCTCCGCCTCTGTCGGTCGGCCCCATGGAGTCGGCACGCCTTCGTCCACCATGGTTCCTCCCTCCGTCGGCTCCACAGTGGGCCGTCATCATGGCTGGGGTCTGGGTCTGTTCCTCCTGCCTTACGCCCCACCCATGTCCTCCCTGGCTCCTCCCTCCGTCGTCGCCCCTCTGGACTGTACTGTCTGTCACCTGGACTTTTGTTTTGGTCCCCCTCCTGGGGTGGCGTCCTCCGCCGAAGCCGCCATGGACATTTTCCTTTTTTCGCCCCTCTTTTCTGTTTTGTTTTTCTTTTTCTACGGCGCGAGGACGCGCCTATTCGGAGGGGGGCGTAATGTCACAGTTCTGTCAGTTCATGTCTGTTCTATTGGTTTCTCCCATTGTCTCCCCCTGTCATTTTGTCATCTTTTGGTTTAGCCCTTCGTCAGTGTGATTCCCTGCACCTGTCCTTGTATGATTAGTCACCCTTTATAAGTTTGTCTTTCAGTTCAGTTGATGTCGGTCTTTATTTGATGTTATTGTTACATGTGTGTGGATTATCCTGCCTGTTCCTGTCTGTTCCTTGAAGAAGATATTAAATATAGTGTTAATTGTTGATCTCGACTTCGTCTCGTTCATCCAGCACGTCTATACCGTAACAAATATTTGTGTCACATATTTTTTTTTTTTACATTGTGCAAATGTTAGCACTGGTGTCATCCTTTTTGAGCTTGTTCTATAAATGTTTTAACTGTGCTAAAAGTTGGTTTATGATTTCATAACTTGATGAGTTACAATATAGCCAAATTCAGCTATTATTACAAATAAGTAAACTAGCAAATTTAGCCATTTTTTTTAAAATCTTTCTATAAAATAATTATTTAGCCCCAATATTTACACTGTCTGAATCATTCCATATCCCCTATATAGTGCACTTCTTTCAAAAACACTGAACAATCTTGCCGACCTCAACCTTTTGAAAAGAACAGTTGAGGACAAAAGTTTACATCCTCCCTTCAGAATCTGCAAAATGTTAATTATTTTACCAAAATAATACAAAGTGCATGTGCTGTTTATTTAGTACTGACCTAAATAAGATATTTTATATAAAAGATGTTTACGTATAGTCCACAAGAGAAAATAATAGTTGAATTATTGTTTGTCTCAAATAGTTAAACTGCTTGCTGTTCTTCAGAAAAATCCTTCAGATCCCACAAATTATTTGCTTTTCCAGCACTTTTGTGTATTTGAACCCTTTTTCAACAATGACTGTATGAATTTGAGATCCATCTTTTCACACTGTAAGAGCTGGGGATGAAAACTTTTGAACAGAATGGAGAAGTGTACATTTTTCTTATTTTGCCTAAATAAAATATTTTTAACTTAGTACTGCCCTTCAGAAGATAGTTACATGTTTTTCAGAAGACAAAATTTTTGTTAAATTTTCCTTGATCTTGAAATTCAAAAAGTTTTCACCCTCCAGCTCTAAATGCATTGTTTCTTTCTGAAGCATCAGTAAGCGTATGAATGTTCTGTAATAGTTGCATATGAGTCCCTCAGTTTTCCTCAGTGGGAAAAGATGGAACTCAAATCATACAGTCATTGTTAAAAAGGGTTCAAATAAAAAAATGCTGGAAAACCAAAGAATTAATGGGACCTGAAGGACTTTTCTGAAGAACACTGGGCAGTTTAACTGTTCAGGACAAATGAGGGACTTACCAGCAACTATCGCTAAACAAAAAAACACAGCTGTGGATAATTCAGGTAACAACACAGTATGAATCAAGGGGATGTAAACTTTTGAACAGGGTCATTTTAATAAATTGCTATAAACTGTTATTTTCTCTTGTGGACAATATGTAAACATCTTTTAAGTGAAATATCTTATTCAGGTCAGTGTTAAATAAACAATAACATGCATTTTGTATGATCCCTCTTATTTTGCTAAAATAATTAACATTTTGCAGATTCTGAAAGGGGGATAAACTTTTGATCTCAACTGTAGTGTATAAAATACACTGCAGTTCCAACAAACCTTTTCATGTTTTGCTATGAAAAATTCTCTGCATGTAATAATCACAAAACAGAATGTGAATGTTCAATATTCCAAGTAAACACCACTTGACCAAAAAAGAAAAAGTCTCCTTTTTATGCCATTATACAGAATAATCATGTAATATTCATGTAATTTGGATCATAATCAGCTTGCATACAAGGCATATATCATTAAATTCAAGCACGCTGTTGACCTTTGACCACTGAAGTGGTGTTTTTACTTGGAATACTGAACTTGGAATATACATTTTATTCAACGCTCACATGAAGAATTTCTCATAACAAAAAAAATAAGGCTTACTCAAACTGCATTGTGCACTAAGAACTGGCTGTGTCCAAAAAGCACAATACATCTAGAGAAGTTACAGGATGCATTAATCCAAATGAACATGTAAAATATAATGAGTCCTCTGATTTCTGACTCATAAAAGGAAATGGCAAAAAGGCTAAACTCTTAACATACTAAATAGACCATACAGAAGCTAACTGGCATAACATCCTGTGCGTTTAGTGGGAAAAGGAAGAGAAAGAAAAGGCATTACTTAGAAACAGGTAAAAGAGCCTAATTGTATCGAGACAAATGAACGCCACAATCACTCCAAGGCCGCAGTTACCTTAGAAACAGACCTGCGCTGCTCAGTGAATATTTACTGTAGTTTTACTAAAACGCCTCGCACAATGGCCCCTGACTCTACCTGTCAGATCGGCTCAAGACAGTATACAGGAGAGATACAGGAGAGTCCCGTAACACAACCTCAATTTCATTGTCAAATACTAAACAAACAGAACAGTGGAAGAGCCTGAGCCATTGTTGCCAACAAGCCGTTATATCCCATTTCATTTCCTCAGTGGCGTTTTTTCATTTAAAGTGACAAAAGCTACATTTTTTGTTAGAACGCACTTGATTTTGCTTTCCCAGTGACTTTCGTCTGGTCAATGTAGACATTTTAAGTCGTTCCACTAGTGTAGCTGCAGATATCAAATATCCAAAAAGGGGAAATAGACATAAATGGACCAAATTTGTGAAATATTCCTAATTTGTGTCGCTGAATGCTCTGCAACAAAGCAGGAGCTCTCTATCGGGGCTCAGCCACACATGTCTGAATGCCTAATTTGTCTATGACATCATGCTTGAGCCCGCTAACAGGCTCCCGTTTCCATAGAGATATCAATCCATTATGACAGTCTCTCACCAAGAAGGCAACCGTGAGGCTTACAGTTGATCATATCGGTGATGCGGCACAAGATGCTTTGCACTGATGCTTCAAGGTGGTTTTGGGTGGCAAAACACTACACTCTTCAAAAAAAATAAAGGTGCTTTAAAAGGTTCTTTACAGCGATGCCATCGAAGAACCATTTTTGGTTCCACAAAGAACCATTCAGTCAAATGTTCTTTAAAGAACCATCTCTTTCTTACCTTTTTATAATCCGAAGAACCTTCCTGCGAAGCAGAAAGGTTCTTCAAATGTTAAATGTTCTTTATGGAACTATTTAGACAAAAAGGTTCTTCAATGGCATCGTGAAGCACCTTTATTTTTAAGAGTGTAGGCTAATAATTCTAATTGGATCTGCATGAAACTCGTGGGTATGTGTTTGCTGCATGTGTAAGTTCATATATACAATGGTGTACGAGTCTTGTGATTGCACCCAAAGGAATTACCGCATTGTTCATCCTTTGGGATTATATACAACTCACAGCAACAATCTCTGCAAAAACAGACCCCAAAAACCAGGACTAAAGAAACCTCACCATCTGATCAAATTTGAAGCAATCTAATTTGTTTTAAGCTTCACACTATGCAATCTCACAACCTGTTAATCTTGTTTTCTGCATTAAACATCTCATTCAAGACATCTGCCCTGCTTTTGCATTTTTATCCCCATTATATCCTATTAAGACAATGGCCATATGCTTTTGACAATGGTTTACTCCCCTCGGACACTCCCCGGTTTGTGTTTTTTCTGCAGGATTCAGAAGACTTGCTCCCAAGATCTGATCACCCGGTGAAACACCAGATGTTCCAGAAAAGAGGATCTGCATACACCCAGAGGACATGAAGGTGTTCGACTGATGCTGCCATTGGCAGGCATCACGGCTGCAATCCCAGATTAGTCATGTGATCCCGCAGGATACTAAAGTATCAAAATGCACAAAACAAAAGGCACATATTGTGTTTACAGTCACACCCGCATTCGCTCATTCACACACCCAACAGTATTTTCAGCGTAAAAATCAGACTTTGCTAATGAGAAAATGATGGCGATGCTTTAGGAACATAAAAATATTTATGTGAAATCTCATGCAAAATCAGTACAACTAATTTGTAATTATTACAAAGTATATTAGTTATGTAACTTATATGCTGGCTGGGGGGATGGGATGCTAAAGGAAAACAAATATTTTTACAGCTTCATTAATCACACAGACATTAATCAGTCCTTTGTATTCTGACTGCGGACAAATTTGTTTATTTATTGTCTCGACACACGACTGACAACGCAGGGAATGAAACAGCAATAAAATTCAGAGCACATTGCAAGATTAAAATGTTCAATAAGGTCTTAAAGGAAACTAATCTCTTTTTCTGAGAGGCTGGCACACTGGGAGATGACGTTATGCGCTCCTGCACAAAGCACCAAAATGGGACTGGAGATAATGTGTCTTTTATATTGCAATCTGTATATTAATTTAACCATGTATTTGCTGTACCTGTAAACATTTTTAGTAGACTAGAAATGCATGATGCATGTATTATATGTAGGGCTTTCACTAATGATTATTTTAGTGTTTGAGTAACCAGATGATTATTCTGACAGTTAATTGAGTAATCGGATAATTATAATTAATTTATTTGTGGTAATTAAAATAGACCTAAGAGAACAATAGCCATTATTCATAAATATAATTATGCAATACTAATTAGTTCAAATATTAAACAAAAATAAGTTTTATTAAACAAAACTCGAAAGAAAGAAATTGAAAGAAATCGTTCTGTGATAATGACAGCTGTTTGCGTAGCTTCTCAGTGAATTGTGTAGTAAATGGCGATACATCTGAAAGCACGTGAAAATACCACGTTTTTTTTACTCCAAACTAACTTCATAATGTCAGTCGAGTCATTTTTCATAGTATTCCAAGCAGTGATAAAGGCATTGCATTATTAACATACTTTATTATAATGAAAATTATAATAAGAACTCAAGATAAACCATATATGTGACCCTGGACCACAAAACCAGTCTTAAGTCGCTGGGGTATATTTGTAGCAATAGCCAAAAATACATAGTATGGGTCAAAATTATTGATTTTTCTTTTATGCCAAAAATCATTAGGATATTAAGTAAAGATCATGTTCCATGAAGATTTTTTGTAAAATTCCTACTATAAATATATCAAAATGTAATTTTTGATTAGTAATATGCATTGTTAAGAACTTAATTTGGACAACTTTAAAGGTGATTTTCTCAGTATTTTGATTTTTTTGCACCCTCAGATTCCAGATTTTCAAATAGATGTATCTCAGCCAAATATTGTCCCATCATAATAAACCATACATCAATAGAAAGCTTATTTATTGAGCTTTCATATGATGTATATATCTCAGTTTTGTAAAATTTAACCTTATGACTGGTTTTGTGGTCCAGGGTCACATATTATCGTAGTCGTGTGTTTATTAGTTACGCTGGATCAATGAAAGCAGTTAAATCTTCTGTTTATTTAGCTAAAGTGAACCCATTTCCTGGGTTCCTTCTTACTTATTTGGAGTTTCCGCACGAGGATGAGAGCACGCTCTGGACTTCGGATGAAGATTTACTGCTTCTCTGAAAGATACACATGACAATTACAGCTTCTGCCTAATCGCGATTGGGATTTTATTTTGATTTATCATGCAGCCCTACTGCAGACTCCAACAGCCTGGCGATTGTTTTTACACTTTACGGCGTGATCTAAGCCTTGTTTAATATTGACTAGACAGCATTTAATTCAAATATCCACTTAATCTTTAATATTTGGCCATTTCCTTACGACAGAAATGCTACAGCCACAGAATTTTTTTTTTTTTTTTTTGAATAAGTGGACAACAAAATGAGTAAACTCAGAGTCAGGGATTGAGCTTTTATTTTAAAATCATAATGATGAACAGTTAGCATATTGAGAAAGATAGTGAGGTATTCTCCTGTGTTCGCGTCACTGGCGTTGCTCGCAGCAGAAGTTTAAAACTATCAGCCAATCAGATCGCCTTATGTAAATACCCTAATGCAGATGCTACCCAATCACATTCATGCAACACCAGAAAACGAATGTGATTGGTTGTTGGCACTATGACAGTCACATCAGCATTAAGCTGTTTGTGTGGAGCAGCATTTATTGTGAACGGAGCCGCTCTAAGATGCACATAACCTACATGTATATAAATAATGAAAGTGCTTATATTAAACCTGCATTGCATATATTTAACTGAATCATAGCGTTTGTGAATTCACAATAGCATTATTCTTTATCATGATTTTTAAATGTGTTTAATTCATTCCAGTTCATTGTCCACTATAAGGGAACAACAAGACGAATAACAACGTGCAGTAAATGGTAAAACCGTTTGCACTACAAACCAGTGTGCTCATAATTAAGATAATACATTAAAATAATATGGCAAGACACACCAATTTGCAATATCAAGCAGTGAAACAAGCTGTTTTGTACAGCTAAATATAGCTGGACGTGGATGAGACCGAAAGCCAGACCCATAAAATTGTCCGTGCCCACTTTTATGGGAAGTAAAAGGTGGATAGTATGTCACATTTAAGACCTAATTAACCATCAGCAAAAGTCATGGTGAAGAATTGTATAGTTTTCCAAGACATGTCTCCTTGCCCAAAATGTCAGTGATACATTGAGAAGCAGCGCAAATGTGAGGCAATTAAAATGCTCCTCGGATCATGTTCTCAAAGGACAGCTGAGCGTGACATCGATGATAAAGAGTAATTATATGAGGCTTGCTGTGATCAAACAGCCCCCACTGCTTATTAGGGCTTTTTCTCTTCTGTAGTCTCTGGTGGTAATGTCTGAGTGCATTTTATTTTTTCAATGGCCACCTCTCCCCCTCTTTATTTGCATTAAATAGAAGTACAAAACAGCATATAAAAGCTAAAACCTGTGCGCATTAAGAACTGTAATTGAAACAGTTATCCCATTGGCGTCCGTTTGCCGCTGAGAGACGTGACTTTTTATGTTCTGGTTGGAAAAAAAAAATTGTGTTTAGTTCTTTTCTAACCCGCTGACAAAAAATGTTTGTTTACACGTCACAGCATGATTAACTTTTCAAATCTGTCTGCAACCTTCAACTGTCATGAAAGAAACTACTGATGATTTGTGGCATGTCGGGGAAATGACAGAAAACATATATTTGCAATTCTGCAGTACGCCTGGAAAATGCATCATGGGATATCAGTATAAGGCTTGGATTTTTCAAGCGTGGCACGAGGACATTGCTGCCATGCCTGTGTAGCTCTGGGTGGAAGCGGCTGGCCCGGTAAGAGCCCTGACCTAGTATGGGATTAATGACTTTGCTGCTGGAGAGAGTTGACATTGCTGAAAGCTGTGTTTACTAGTGTTATCTATGTACAAGAACAGCAGCAGAAATTTAATACACCCACAGAGCTCTCCAAGACAAAAGCAGTGTGATACTTCTTATGGATGAGGAAAGTGAATCTACTGGAGACCAAACCATGCAACCTATTTGGTGTGTTTGTTTATGTAAAGCTGTTTGAAGACTATGCAACACTCATTTGTTTGTATCAGATAATAAACTCACCAACATGCAGAGACCCTCAATAATTGGCCACTGAGTGGGGACCCCTACTGGTCAAACAATGACAAGCTCACTTATGACCTCTTGCTAATACAAAATAGTGCAATTATCTTACTTTGAGAGATGCAAAAAATAAAAGCTAACCAAATATTTTATTCTTACCAGTGCTAATAAAACCTCTTCTTACAGGTTTATAACAGCTGTTTCCATATAATCAAATAAGCAATTCTAGTAAGTAATTCTAATTATATTAATTAATTTAGATAAATAAATATTATTTGGGGGATAACAAGTAATCATTATATTTTATTATAAATCAGTTTAATATAGCAAAATTAACCCAAAACGGTGTTCTTGTATCAACCAGGTATTTTTTTCCATATTACTCAGCCAAATTATTACAGTAGTAAAATGCTGCAGAGATTATATATTTTTTAGGTATGCATTGATCTGATACTCAGTATCGGTATCAGCTCCGAAACTGGCATTTTCTGCCAGGTCAAACAAGACTGATCCGATTCCGATATTGTGCATATACTTTTCTGTGTTCAGGTTCTTCAGATTATAAAAAGGTAAGAAAAATGATTCTTTAAAGAACCTTTGACTGAATGGTTCTTCGTGGATTCAAAAATGGTTCTTCTAAGGCATTTGCTTGAAGAACCCCTTAAAGCACTTTTATTTTTAAGAGAGTATGTTGCTGCCATCATTACTGTGCTATGCATTTAAAAGAAATGTATTTAATTTTATAGTATATATTTATATATAAATGTATTTACTTGTTTTTTCATGGATGTATTTTACAACAATACAAGAGTAATGTGTAATATTTTACCAGATTTAGTCGTACACTTATTCACTTTTATTTGTAAATAAAAATGTTTCACTAGATTTTATAAAATTATTGTGCACTCGTGATTTTTCTAGAATATATTTTGCTGCTCAATTATCCACTTACCTAGTTTATAATAGTATTTTTGTCATAGATTATGATTATACATTTTTTTATTTGTTATTTTTCATTAAAATGAAGTTGTCTACTCTACAGTACCAATCAAAAGTCTGGACACACTTCCCCATTCTCTTTGATGGGGAAGTGTGTCCAAACTTTTGACTGGTAGTGTATATGTAATAGATTGTGTTAAACACACAAAGGAAAAAAATAAGCTGGTATCGGATCAGTTCTGAAAAAATTGTATTGTTGCATCCCTAGTATTTTTGTAGCCCAAAACCCAAAATGAGTTAACACTTTCGGTTTCATCCTGAAGTTAATTTTTTTTGTTTTTTTGTAAATGGCTAAAATATGTTCTATGGTTACCACAAACTTAAGATATTTTCATAATTCTTGTTGAAAATAGCAAATTACTGTTACCAAATTACCTAAATTACCGTTTATTATCTATTGAAAGCACACTTTCTTGTTTAATTTTGAGGTGGAGCTGTATGGTTTTTCCTGAAACATTTGATCACCTATTCTTTTACTACAAAGTTACTTCTGAATTCTGGTTTGATATTCATTGCTGGTTATCAGTAAAAATGGAGACAATTTCCCATTTGTTTAGCAAGATATCCACTTTCTAAAATGTGATTTAAATTCTCATTTCTTGGATGTTGTCAACTTTGTTTTATTGCTGAGCAAATATCATATTCCTATATGCAAATGGAAATGTTTGTGAAAATATTTCAGAGCTTCAGGTATTAAAAAAAAGCCAGAATCTCTCTGTTTCTCTGTTATCTCAAAATATGTATTATTTCAGTGTATTCTTCTTCTGGGATCATCTTTATGTACTTTTCTCGGATTCTTGCTTCTTGTGTTTTTCCCCCTCACTGTTGCTATTAATGTTGTAAGTGTACCGTAATTATTATTATTATTATTATTATTATTATTTATAGTGGATTGCCTTATGCTCCCTGCCTTGTAGTGTACAATTTGCAATTAAAATTAATTAATTAATTAATTAAGTACACTTTTTTTCTCCCTCAAACATAGGTGTGGTCAGCGTGGTGTAAGTAAAATAATTGACTCTGGTCTGTTAAATTATTTAAAAATTATACAAAAATTCCAAGTTTAATGCTTTGCACAAACAAATCTTATAAAATAACCCCTGAAAATGTAGTTAAGATTAACTGATGTTGCATAAATAATTTCACAATTCTCACCCAGTGTATTCAAGATGTCTTAAATGACTCCGGATATAAAGCAAACTATTGCACTACTATTTGCATTTGCAAAAACAACACTACCCTTCCTTTTAAATTGATTTTGGTTGGCAAATCTAAAAATAGATAGCCAGGGCCCTGCTGTCTCTCATACTGTATTTCATATTTCATGTGTCAGTGGATTCCTTAATCACAAGTGCAAATGCTCAGTGAGCACAGCTTGTCTCTCCTCACTCCAGGTCTGTATAATCCAGGCAGTCAGGTAAGAATGTATTTCTGCCCTCCTATCAAGTCCTTTCTGGAGCACTGACAGCGTGTGTATAAGCAAGGCAGCTCCCCGGTGCATTGGCCGTGCACATATAAGAAGATGTTTCCATGGTACACTGGCTAAATGAAGTTGAGGAAAGATCGCTCACTCAAGCACTTGATCTGTGTACAAGGCAATGCTGGGAAAAGACGCCCCCCCCAATAACAGTAAGACAGCTTAACGCACATGGGAAATTAGCTAGGAGGAGGCTATTAGATTTCAAAATCTTATCTGAAGGATTCTGTTTGCTCATCATTGCTCATAAACTACAAACTGAATAAATGAATTTGTTGACATTATAATCTTACCTGTATTTTATCTTAATGCTTTCACTAAAGAAAAAAACATAATGTATACAACAAATGGCCTATAGCCACAAGACGGACAATGCAACAAAATTGCATTATTGTTATTTCAATACTCATTCCTCTGAGGTCCTCCGGGGTCCTTTTTTCATGACAATCAATAACTGTGAAGCAAGATGGTGCGGTGTGATACAAGATGTGAATGTAGCACTGGTTTTAAGAATCTTAAGAGTTTCAGAGAGCTGTGTAATAAATATTTTTGATCAACTACAGTATTTAAAATACAGCTGAGGTCAAAAGTTTACTTCCCCCTTTCAGAATCTGCAAAATGTTAATTATTTTACCAAAATAAGAGGGATCATACAAAATGCATGTTATTTATTTATTTAGTACTGACCTGAATAAGATATTTAACATAAAAGACATTTACATATAGTCCACAAGAGAAAATAATAGTTGAATTTATAAAAAATACCCTGTTTTAAAAGTTTACATCTCCTTGATTCTTAATACGCTGTTGTTACCTGAATGATCCACAGCTATGTTTTTTTGTTTAGGGATAGTTGTTCCTTGTTTGTCCTGAACCATTGAACCAACTGCCTGTTGTTCGTCAGAAAAATCCTTCAGGTCCCACAAATTCTTTGGTTTACCAGCATTTTGTGTATTCAAACCCTTTCCTAAAATAGAATAGAAAAGAATAGAATAGAATATACTTTATTGTCCCATTTCTAGGAAATTGGTATTGTATTGGGCATCTTGGGGATCCATCTCTTCATAACTGAGGGACAACTGAGGGACTCATATGCAACTATTACAAAAGGTTCAAACTCTCACTGATGCACCAGAAGGAAAAACAATGCCTCAAGAGCCGGTTATATAACAAAATAAGTAAAATTTACCCTGATCTTCAAATTCAAAAAGTTTTAACCCCCCAACTCTTAATGCATGTTTTTTTCTTCTGGAGCATCAGTGAGCGTTTGAATCTTCTGTAATAGTTGCATATGAGTCCGTCAGTTGTCCTCAGTGTGAAAAGATGGATCTCAAAATCATACGGTTATTGTTGGAGAGGGTTCAAATGCACAAAAATGCTGGAAAACCAAAGAGTTTGTGGGACCTGAAGGATTTTTCTGAAGAGCAGCAGGCAGTTTAACTCTTCAGGACAAACAAGGGACTCATGAACAACTATCACTAAACAAAAAACACAGCTGTGGATCATTACAACACAGTATTAATAATCAAGGGGGTGTAAACTTTTGAACGGGGTAAGTTTTATAAAGTCATCTGTTATTTTCTCTTGTGGACTATGTAAATATGTTTTATGTGAAATATCTTATTTAGGTCAGAACTAAATAAAAAATGCATGATCCCTCTTATTTTGGTCAAATAATTAACATTTTGCAGATTCTGAAAGGCGGATGTAAACTTTTGACCTCAGCTGTAAGTAATAATGGTAATACTTTAAAATAAGGCCTCATTAGTTAACATCAGTTAACTTAATGCATTAACAATGAGCAATCTATGTGTCACAGAATTTATTCATCTTCATTAAAGGTAGTAGTTAAAGGTACAGTTCACCCAAAAATAAAAATTACCCCATGATTTACTCAACCTCAAGTCATCCTAGGTGTATATGACTTTTTTCTTTCCAACTTATACAATCGGAGTTATATTAAAAAATCTCCTGGCTCTTCTAAGTTTTATAATGGCAGTGAATGGATGTTGAGATTTTATAGTCTAATAAAGTGCATCCATCCATTATAAAAAGTACTCCACATGGCTCCAAGGAGTTAATAAGTGGATAATGTAGAATGTAGACAAACACGGTGATGAACATGAAAGTGCAGTGAAGAGAGCAAAACAAAACACCATTAGAAGTACAAAACGAGGATTTGTGAAGAAAAGTGACAGAGGATTTATATATAAACAAACAGGAAACTGGGTTTCCTTTGCTAAACAAAGGAAACTTTGCTTCTTTTGCTCCTGTAAACAAAACTTGGTTCTAACAAGACTATTATTTTCCCATCAAAGCTTACGCTACACCTCTGTCATCCGATAAAATATCACTCTCTTGTGAACGTGCATTCGACAGTTAGCGGAAACTAGAGATTGCAGTTAATACAATTTTAAATATTGATATTTTTCTTATACAAATGCATCACTTTGCTTCAGAAGGCATTTATTAACACCCCGGAGCCATGTGGAGTACTTTTTATGATAGATGGATGCACTTTATTGGACTTCAAAATCTCAACACCCATTCACTGCCATTATAAAGCTTGTAAGAGCCAGGACTTTTTTAAATATAACTCCGATTGTATTCGTCAATAGGGTAATTTCAACTTTTGGGTGAATTATCCTTTTAATAATAATACAACTATTTATTATTTGTTCATAAACAACATACAACTTAACATACACCTTTTGATTTTGATAATGTATTGTTAAACTTTGACATTAACTAAGAATAATAAATGCTTTACAAGTATTTTTCATTGTTATTGCATGTTTTATAACAAAGCTAAGTAATGTTAACAAATAAAATCTGATCATAAGGTGCACTGATCATCTAATGCACTGGTCTGCATTGGTTTCACAGTCAATTCTGAATTCTGTATTTTACTATATCTCATAAAATCCTGTAATATTGACTGCCATATTTTATAGTGCCCCTTTAAAGCTGATAATAGATATTGATCTCCAAATATCACAGGAAAAGCTAATAATAATCATGTACACATCATATGTAATTTCGGTAACACTTTACAATAAGGTTCATTAGTTAAACATTAGTTAATGTATTAACTAAGATGAACTAACAATGAGCAATACATTTGTTACTGTATTTACTAATCTTTAAGAATGTTAGTTAACAAAAATACAGTTCTTCATGTTAGTTCACGCTGCATTAACTAATGTTAACAAGATTTTAATAATGTATTAGTAAATGTTGAAATTAACATTAACAAAGATTAATAAATGCTGTATAAGTGCAGTTCATTATTAGTTCATGTTAACTAATGTGGTTAACTAATGAACCTTATTGTAAAGTGTTACCTTAATTTCCTCTCTTTCACATCCTTTGAGGTTAACTAGTGTTGGCACATCTAGCTACAAATTAAGTACACACATCAAGCCTCAAATCGAGTCATGAAAGATTCATCAAACTCCAGGTCTCTATTTGGCAGATCTTCTTAGGGACAATCATGAAAATATAAAAGCCTCTGCACTTTCATATCCTCCTGTATGATAGCTATAACTGCATATCAGCTTGTGAGTGTCAGCTCAGATGACAACAATGGCAAGCGTCTGTGTCATCACCAGCTTTATCTCTGGGGTCATTATCAGAAGAGGAGACTGTGTCAGTCCATACCGAGTGGCTGGAGTCAAGTCTGATATTTATCAATAGGTCTATTACTTGCTCCTGAGCAGAATACTGAACACTATAAGAGCATGATACAGTCTTCCCCTTCCCCTACAACAAAACAGTTTAAAAAATTACAAACACATACTGGTTCCACCAAAAAAAGATTGAAAATGTTTGCATTTATAACAAAATATTGATGGCAAATAAAACAAACTGTGGTTAACATGATAAATCATATACAAATATGAAATTAAGCATAAAAGACCATCTCTATAGGCTGACAACAAACAAATTGTTAGTAAAATGCCTATTATAAGCACTAATGTGCTCTATGTGCTGCACCATTTTAATAATTAATAACAATACCAGCACTCTGCTTTTGGACATTTTAATGTCTTCACGCCAAGTTTAAGCTATTGATTACCTGTCCATTATTGTGAATTTGCAGGCCCATTGAGAAAGTCAGGTCATAACAGTTTTCTACTATTATCTGTATCGAATATTTGAACGTTTAACATTTAGCTACAAGCATTATAAATGTTTATGGGTGTTTTGAATGCATTTTCAGTGTATACTGCAAATACTACTAATAGGTGAACAGCTCATCCTATTCTCCTGTGAGATACCTCAGTGAAGTCTTCAAGCGTATATGACCTGTTACAAAATGCATACACAGCTCCTCCATTCTAAATCATATGCAGCCATATGCTGTAGCTAGCAGGTTAATACCAGCATGCATACAATATTTCACAGTCATGCACTGTTGCTCTCTGAGAGCATGCTCTTAGTGTGGGTGCATCAGCACATTAAAATGTTGAATACCAGGGCCAGTTCTGCTGAAACCTTTCTGCACGAAAAAAAAAAAAAAAAATTCCATATGCAATGTATAATTTATGATCAACCTGAGAATGTCCAATCCCCTGAACGATCAATATTCTCTCTCTGCATCTCTCTCACTCCCTCTCTCTCTCTCTCTTGCATTATATCTCTTCTGATTTTTTCGGTAGAAAAGTACTTTTGTGCATTAATGCATCAGTAAATCAAACCTTTGCAGCAACACTTCATCACTTCATCTTGTGGGTGTAAAAAAGACAGAATAACTGCTAATATACCTAAAACCAGTCATTAGTAGCACAGGTATATTTGTAGCAATAGACAAAAATACATTGTATGGGTCAAAATGATACATTTTTCTTTTATGCCAAAAAATCATTAGGATATCTATTAAAGATGATGCTCCATGAAAATATTTTGTAAATTTCCTACCATAAATATATTAAAATTATTATTACTAATTGTTACTAATTTTTGATTAGTAATATATTAGTCCAGTATTAGTAATATGCATTGCTAAGAACTTCATTTGGACAACTTTAAAGGCAATTTTCTCAATATTTAGATTTTTTGCACCCTCAAATTCCAGATATTCACATTGTTGTATCTTCGCCAAATATTCTCCTATTATAACAAACTATAAATCAATGTAAAGTTGATTTATTCAGCATCAGCAGATATAAAATAACAACAAAAATAATGATAATAAAATAAAATAAAAAAAACCCTTATTACTGGTTTTGTGGTCCATGCTCACATACTATGATAAAAATTATGCTCTACATATTGTATAAATAAAAATTTGAATTGCTTAGAGAAGAAATGTAATTATTAAATTAAGCCTATTTAGCAAGGCAATAAGTATAACTTTAATATTTCCCTACGTAAAATATCTCATTTTATCTCTCTTTTGTAAATGTTTGTTGTCCACATGTTACGAACTGTAAAATATACAGTGACCAAAATGCCATCCTGTAAAGTTTGCAACCCTCATCATATTTTTACAGTAAAATTCTTTCAACCACAGCAGCCAGGTTTTAAATGTATCAAAAAAAAAAAAAAATTCAAGAATTAAAGAGATGTCATAATTGTATTGTTAAACAGCTGCTCATGCTTACCAGAGCACCAACATACTAGGCTAGTGATACTACTGATACATGAACATAAACATGAATGTGCCACATGTGGGGAAAGATAGTAGCCTATATTATTGAAATATATATAAAAAACACAGATGATATGAGGGCCTAACAGCTTCTACACCATCTGAATTATTGTTTATTCTATTTCAACGGCCTCACCTAAGCAAGTGTAGAGAGAGGCGGTCAGTCTAGCCACATACAGCCCTCCCATTTCCACATCAGCACACGTAAACTAACAAGCTTTATTCATCTCTCATACTAAATATCTATTTAAACAATGTTTTATAAAGGATTTGTCTATGTTAGACGGTCAAAAATGCTAATTCTCACCCGTTATGGTACAAAAAATGAGGCTACGCGAACCAGCAAATCAAGAAATTCAAAATGAATGGACACAAATGAAAACGGTGCTTTGCAAGCAAAGCAGTTGACAGTTGGGATTTCATAACGAAATGCGAGGAACATGCTGTAAAACTAGACAAAGAAGCAGCGGTCATGTCAGTGGACTAGTGTAATCTTATAAATACATCATTGAAATTTAGGTCAATAGGGAAGTAATAGGTTTTCTGTGCTTGCGCTCCCCCTCCCATCCGTCTTGGATGGAGAATGATGCTCTAATGGATTCCATTTTCAGTTCCCAGCCTGCGCTCGTAGCCTTGTGAATACGAGCATTACATGCGATAAAAATCCCTAAACACAAACCCAGCGACATTCACACGCTAATAAACACAAAACATGCGCTGTTAATGCGCGTACCGGGGGTTTCGCAACTGTTTCGAGCGTTTTCTTGGCAGATATCGTGGTTGTAGGTGGGGAATGTGACAGCTGGAAATGCAACTGGAATGACATTGCGCTTACCGAATAATGTCCAGAGGAACAACGCTCTTCTCCGCTTCCCCTCCCCGATTAATGCCGACAATTCACAGCGAGCGACACACGGAAATCATTCCCAACGACGGGCATTGAAAGCAGAAGAGATGCTGGTGAGTCGAGGAAAGGATAGCATCCGCTAGGTATCCAAGGAAAACCGTGAGGATAGAAGGAGACCGGAAAACTGCGGTGGGTAGCCACGGACACAGCAGCAGCAGCAGCGCCTGCTTTCTCCCTCTCTCTCCTCCTCTTCCCTGCTGGACCATCCCCATCCGAGCACCTTGCTGCAGTGATGACGACGCGTCCCACAGCGACATCTCGCGGTCATGTTTGAAATTGCACATTTACGCTTCCAATGAAGCAGCAGAGTGTCAAGCCATCGACGTAATTTTTGGTTGCAGTTTAATTTTTCTTTGCGTGGTTTTATGAAGATCAGACGTCCTATTTCAAGATCTGTGTGGTAAAATATAATAGCAAGCCAGAATTGCTTTATATACACATATATGATCGAAACGGCAACGGCTACTATAGTAGCTGTATTTTCATTATACCAAAAATTCACTATTGAAATGGGCTTCTTCTGTGCAATTTTTACAGAGCATCACTACCAGTCAAAAGTTTTTGAACAGTAAGATTTTTAAGAAGTCTCTTCTGCTCACCAAGCCTGCATTTATTTGATCCAAAGTACAGCAAAAACAGTATAATTTTAAAATATTTTTTACTATTTTAAATAACTGTTTTCCATTTGAAAATATTTTGCAATGTAATTTATTATTATTCCAAAGGTTAATTTTTAATCCTGCTGAAATCATTCTAATATTTTGATTTGCTGCTCAAAAAAACATTTATTATTATTATGTTAAAAACAGCTGAGTAGAATTTTTTCAGATTTTCTGATGAATAGAAAGTTCAGAAAAACAGCGTTTATCTGAAAAAGAAATCCTTTTTAACATTATATCACCACTTTTGATCAATTTAAAGCATCTCTTTTATTTCAGATGCTGATCTTTGGAGCTTTCTATTCATCAAAGAATCCTGAAAAAAAATTACTTAACTGTTTTAAATATTAATAATAATAATAATAGTAATATATAAGAATGGTTTTTGAAGGATCATGTCATGACACTAAAAATGTAGCTTTGATCATAAATATAATAATAAATTACATTTTAAAAATCTATTCAAATAGAAAACAGTTGTTTTTCATAGTAAAAATATTTCAAAACTTTTACTGTTTTTGCTGTACTTTGGATCAAATAAATGCAAGCTTGGTGAGCAGAAGAGACTTCTTTAAAAAAAAACACTAAAAATCTTACTGTTCAAAAACGTTTGACTAGTAGTGTAGGTCATTGATTTTAAGAGGGACAGGCATTTTTTCAAGTTGGCAATCCATATTTTTTGGTAATTCAACACGTGAAGGCAGCAATGCTTTGGCCAAGATCTACCACTTAGGCCTTCCTCCAAAAATTGATTGATTGCTTTTGTATCTTGCAAACATTGACTGGTTTCCAGATGAACTGAAAAGAAGCCTATTCCATTATTCTTAAGAGCTGTATATAGTCAGCCAATCAGATTAGAGCTTGCCAGACCAAGAAAGTGCTTTTCAGCTCAGAAAGTCATGTAACAGAATATGCATGGTCAGTAGACATGCCATCTGAGGCTAACGTCCACAAATTTTTAAACGGATAGTTCACCCAAAAATGAAAACTCTATCATTACTTACTCACCCTCATGTCGTTCCAAACCCGTAAGACCTTTGCTCAACTTTGGAACACAAAATAAGATATTTTTGATGAAATCCGATTCAAGGCCCAGAAAAAAAAGAAGGACATCAATAAAATAGTCCATGTGACATTAGCCGTTCAACCTTAATTTGATCAAGCTATGAGAATACTTTTTGTGCACAAAGAAAACAAAAATAACTTTATTCAACAATTTCTTCTCTTCTGTGTCAGTTTCCACAGCAAGTTCACGAGGGCCTTGAACGTATCAGTTGTGTTGCTGTCTATGCAGGGTCAGAAAGCTCTCTGAATTCATAAAAATATCTTAACTTGTGTTCCAAAGATGAACAAAGGTTTTATGGAATGACATGAGGGTGAATAATTAATGACAGATTTTCACTTTAGGGTGAACTATCCCTTTAAGAGAAATTTCTGATGAATATAATGATGAAGATTTTTGATTTTTGTTAGATGTTTGTATGAAACATAAATCGTAATGGGATGATGGTTTCTCTTTTCAGACGTGGTGAGTTAATGTAGGAAATGGGCAATCAGATAAAGGCCATTTTCTGTTTGATCAGTTTAGATCGCTGCTGCCTTTGTCTATAAAGGTATTCAGTGCAGACTAAAATGTCAGCATGATGTCATGTGAGAGGCACCATTGTATGAAAACACTGTTAATCCCAGTTCTGCCAACCATCAGCCAAAGCAACACACAGAGAGACAGCGTGTCTGGAGGGGGTACTTCCGCTGTGGAGCAACGGACACAGGCGCTCATTCACTCCAGTGGCATTGAGTGGAAGATTAGAGGATGAAAAGGCACAGCAGACTTAGTTCCCTACTCTCAATTAACTCCCATTCCATTACAGTTCATCATCTGAAGATAAATGTTTCTTGGGTTTGAATACACAGTCTGAATTATAATCATAATCCAAACTAGCAATGACTTTATACTGTCACAGTAAATAAAAAAAAAACTCTTGGATGACCAGACTAGATTGGCACCAGTTACTGTTTGAGGAAACCGATTGCCTTAAACCATTTAATTTTTAAAACCAATAAATATGAGTACTATAAACTCATCTACATTGAATTACTTTATTGAGTCACTTTTGGTTTAAGGCAATCGGTTTCCTCAAACGGTTTGAGTTACCGTAACTTGACGGGTTTTAAACACTTTTGCATAAGTAATTACAATCAAATACTTTTACTAAAGATAGTCTGAAGTGTCCAAAGTTATACAGTAGTCAACATTCGAAGTGGATCAAAACCTTTCATCAAATTTGTCCTAAAACCAAAAAGAATACCCGTTCTTATCTTAGGACAACTTTTGATTAACTTTTTTGATCCACTTCGAATGTTGACTACTGTAAATGCATGTAGCAAAAAAAGATACACTGAAGTTATAATTTATATTTATGGAGAAGTATTTAAATGGGACAAAATAATACGGCTCTCAATTTAAGTTAGAATACATGCACAATAAACATACACATATACACTTAGTAAAAAGCTAGAACTGAAAAGAAAGCAGCGTTTAACTAAATATGTCATACTAGAATTATTGTCCCATTGTTAGACACAAGAATACATTTTGCAACACACTTAAGACATTTCAGCTCACTTGGGTGTTAAACTGAGCGCACAATAAAATGTGACATGATTAGTTCTCCAAGCATTATTTTACAGATGGATACTGCATCTTCCACTATATTTTCCACTATAATTTTGACAGGAGAGAGGAATGTTTGTTTGTTTGTTTTTTAAATGAGGTTAATGGAGCACATTAGCTCAGAAAACAGTACACTGTCAGGTGCATTGCAGGTTAAGTCACGTAGACAAAGTTTCAGGGAAACTTTTAATATTCAGTGCTTATTAAACAGCTGCATAGAGAATAGCTAGCTAAATTACATTTTATATACACATAAATGTATATGGCCCAAACTGCAACGGCTAATACAGTAGCTGTATTTTCATCATACCAACAATTCACTTTTGAAACTGCCCTCTTCTGTGCCATTTAGAAAGAGTATAGGTCATCGATTTTTGGGAGGTCAAGCAATTTCCAAGTTGGCAATCCATATTTTTTGATAATTCAACACATGAAGGTGGCCAAGAACTGCAACGTAGGCCTTTTGCAAACTATACAAGCGCATTATTACAGATTGCATGCACATTAACATATTACAGCTTTCAAACTAAACATATATGTGTGTGTACACACACACACACACACACACACACACACACACACATAGACAAAAGAAGACATTTTACAACACATTTTAAGACATTTCAGCTCACCTGCACAATAAAATGTGACATAATTAGTCCTCCAAGTATTATTTTACACATGCATACTGCATCTTCCACTATAATTTATTTTATTTTGACAGGAGAGAGAAATGTTTGTTTGTTTGTATTAAATGAGGTAAGGACTGCTGAATATCTGCAATGAAGCACATTAGCTTAGAAAACACTACATTGTCAGTTGCTTACATGATTTACTAATGCTGTACAGTAAACAATATAGAAAATCAAGTTATTGTAGAAAGAGCAGCAATATTCTATAACCAAATAAAGTAAAAAGACGGTTAAGCCAACTTCCTCAAGGCTTCTTTTAATTAACCACACCTCCATATTCTACAACCAATTGCTTTGTCGTATCCATGGTGACTAAGCAATTATATTACCAATCCACCTTTTTCTTCAATGCGGAAGTAAACCTATGGGTAAGACTTCCGGTTCATTAGCCGCAATAGGAAAATAACGAGAAGAATAACAACATGCAGTAAATGCATGGTAAAACTGTTGGTGCTACAAACCAGTGTGGTTGTAATTAAGATAATACAGATAATATGGTAAAACCATAGACTGTAAAAAAAAAAATGGACGTAGTGTCTGTGACGTCACCCGTAGGTTTCTGAAGAGCGTTTTTAAAGCAAATTTGGCATCTTCTGCAATTGTCAATTACATACAAGTTTATAGATGAGTTGACTCTTCTTCTTTATTGTTTCGGCTGCTTTTTGGTCTCCATATTCCTATTAGGAGGCCTCTGTAGGCTGCAAAAGCAGCTGGAGACACCCTCCAAATTTAGGAAAACTAACCACGCTCAGGCGCTCAGCTTCCGGATTTCCATAAATGGACTTATGCTGGGGACACACTACACGACTAGCAGAAGCATTCTAAGACTGACCTGAACACACTTAACGATTGTTTCCACCGACTGGAACCGATTTTAGTCTTTGACAATCGGAAAGGAGCACAAACCTAATGACTGAGTCACTCCACTCCACAACACACTTAACCATTGGTGAGTCACGACTGGACAAATTCTGCCAAACCCAAAAAAATTAAATAAAAAATACAGTGTAGGCTACTCCAACCGCAGCATCTACCCGCGCTCCCTCAGCCGCACCAAAATACAACACCGCGCTACTTTATTTGACACCCGTTTTACCTATTGAAACGTTGTAACGCATTTTTATTATAATATGTCTTTTCAAATGCCTAGGTCTGTTTAATTTCCTTAATTATAACATTTCTAGCACTACTTTTAAAAGGTTTATTCAAGCAATAATATATAAATGATATCATGCATGCTTGTCTAAAATAAGGGATTAGAAACGAATTGGTTCCAGGTAAAATGGTATTTTTTTCTTTACATTTACAGAGAATGAAACGAACGAAATTAAACATTAGCCTACTTAATAAATTCAAGGCACTATAATTTTCTTATCCATTTGATACAACTGTAACAGCTATACAATTAATTTATATAGAATAATTGTACTTCGTCATATTCGTGATTTATGAAATTATATATAAAAACTTCGTTTTGAAGTGTAAGCTATTCGTCTTGTTTGTATATTTATTATGAAGAAAATTCGTTAACCTAGCCTTTAAAGTTGATTTAATATTGTTTTAGAAGAAGTTAAAAGTTAAGAAAAAAATAGGATTAAGTCTGTAGTTTATATATATTTAGGGCAATAGGCTAATCTTTTTTCTTGACTTTTCTTACACTGCAGATCGAAATAAAATCATTCTTGATCATCTTTAAAATAGGAGAATCACTGAGAATCAGAGCGCGGGGCACAAACGAACGCGGGGTTAGTTGTAACGCGTGGTTTAAATATTTCCACACATGCAAGCATAACCAAATTTTCAGTATTTACTAGTTGGCGTAGCAACACTATGCAGAGAAAAAAAGTGCGCCAAAATGCAAAAGCCTTTTGAAGATATCGCAGAATATTTTGTTTACCATAGTAAAAGTACATTTCTGGCTGAAATAATTTTTTCATTACAGCTTTTGGTATTCATTTAAAATGAGACAAATATAGGCTATTATATTTTATTCTCCAATATGTTGTTTATCAGTTTAGAAAGTTTATTAATGGTTCTCAAACCAGCAAGACCTGTATTATATCCCAGTGGCGCAGAGAACGTTGTAACACTGTGTTATTAAACTATGATATTCGATGCAGTTTACACTATTGACTTTCATGGATTTTATTGAGAAATGTAAAGCATTTTGGCTCGTTTATGTGTGTTGTTTATGTGTGTCGTGTTCTTTGCGAGCTGTGTGTGGACAATGTGTGTCCACATTGTTTTTAACTACTGTACAGCTGTGTGTTGCGATCAGGGCCGTTCTAACCATGTGGCAATGTGTTCATTGTCAAACTCCAAAATTGGATTCTTTTTATTATTATTTTTTTTAAACGTCATTACTTTATTTGAAAAAGTGAATGCATGCATTTTATTGACAAAATATTTTAGTTTGTTGTGTAAATGTTTTTCATTCGATCAGAGCTGTCATATGGTCGTGTTATAATGTACCCCACCTACGGGGCATGTTGTCACATTTCACTACCTTTCTTTTGAGGTAAATAACGAAAAACGTATACACTGTAAATATGAAACAAAGCCACATATTTGTACTAGACAAGTGTGAAAACAATGTGGACAAAAATTGTACTCCGAACCCCTCGCAGACTAGGCTATACAAACCATGAAATTCAAAAAGTGTTATGCGCTCCCCTTTTGAAAACGAAACTATTTAAATCTGTGTAGCCTTAAATTATGAATTAAAAGAAAGGCGAAATAAATCACATCAAGACAAATCTGTATTTTTCTTGTAATCAAGAACATTTTTTTGGACAAAATTACCTAATTAATGCAGAATTATGTTTGACAGTGAACGCATCTCCACCGCATAGCTGCATAAAATCGCTGGTGTCAGTCGCAAATATTAAACATGTTTAAAAAAATCTTAGTGAAAACGACTGGCTCTTGAATTCTAAGATTATTATCTTTAGACACCACACACTATGCGATTTTTTGTGACGACTATAAACAGCGACTGGAACAGACTATGCCCGACTAGGCACGATCTGTGATCAAGACCAAATTCCATTCATAATCGGCATGAAAATCGTGTAGTGTGTTCTCGGCATTACGCAATATTAATGTGCGCATTAACCGATTGACCAGCAGAACGCGCCTTAAAATTCATCAGATTTCGTCAGAATCACCGCGGCCCTCAACCACATCTACTGTTTCCAGCCTGTTATAGCGATATCTCAAGATAGTTTTTTCAGTGGTAAGTTATACTTAATTGAACACGAACATTTTCTGCATACCATTTTAAAAATCTCTACAGCAATAGGCATGTTGCAGCTTCTTTTACATTAATTTACGTTATCTTTCACGGTTTTTTATGAGCCCTCGGGTGTAAACAAAACCCCTCATCAGTTGTGGTTACTGTTTTGCAGTTTATGGTGGGTGTTGATCGGTCTCACATGATCATGATGTTTTTATGGTATTACAGTATATAATTAGTCTAAGTTTACAGGAAGTGGCTTCTGGGTTCACCAAGTGTTCAACATACCAGTGCAGGGATGTATTTTAGTCGTCAATCAACCATGGTTGTCAGGACAGTGTTTGTCATTTATTAATTTATCCAGAAAGTAGGGCGTAGCAGGCAAAAAAAAACTTTTTGTTTAAGTCAGAAACAATCATATCCAGTAGGAAAGAAGGTCTTTTACCATAAAAGAAACAACATAAATGTAAGAGGAAGAAAGTTGTTTAATATCCTAACAGAAGTCAGGTAACTGTTGGCATGAAGCAGCTCTCAGAAAGTAGTTATTTCTCAAGTTTTAAAAGCCGACTGAGGATGTAGTTAACGTTTATGCAAGTGTTTCAACGCCTCTAGAGGGTGCTAAAATACAAAAAGGAATTCTTCCTATGCAGAAATCAGTATGAACATCACAGTTATTGAACCCTATCCACTGTTGACCTATTTCATAGTGTTATTTGATTATTTGACTGTCTTTGTGTCACACCACAAAGTAATGTGATGGGACTGTTAGACTTTACCGTTATAAGGAACTCTCACACACACACCTTATCACTTCATTGGCTGTATCAGTGGCAGTTTGATAGTTTTATTCCAAAGAAAAATAAAAAATAGCTGTTCATAAGTACAAAATAGATAATATCATTATATAAATAAACATACATGTATTTTGAAATAATGCTTCTTCTGAAATATGTATATTAAAACATATATATGTACTATTTGCACCCTTACCCCTGGTTTCACATACAAGACTTAAGCCTAGTCCTAGACTAAAATGTAAGTCTGAGCTGTTTCACCTGACAGAAACTTGCACTGACTGATCTTAAAAATATATATCAGTGCCTTTGTTTTGTCTCAAGATGCAATGTTTTTTTTTTCCGAGCATGTTTATAAAAATGACCTAAATGTCTTAGGCCTGTGGCCTTAACTTAAAATTAAATGTTGAAAAAAATCTATAAACACCTAAATAAGAAAAGACAAGCATATAATGTAAATCTAATGTAATGACTGTAAATTATTTAATGCAAATTTCATTATATATCAATAAAACATTCTGTAATGCAGAACAACAGTTTTAAGCTTATAAGGCGTCACAAAATGGAAACCAACTGAAAACCAAAATGTTAAACAATTCACTATATCAAGAACTGTAACATAGATGCTGTAAACAGTAAAATCATCCCCTTGAATGTATAAGTTTGCATACATCTCTACCAGCAAAAACTATCATATCAAAGCAGCTGAAAGCAGTGACAGCAAGAAATACTTCATTTATATGATTGATTTCTTCAGTCTTGCCATAATAACTCACATAATATATTCTGAATCCTTGATAGGGCACAAAGCAAAAAAGCATGACTGACAGGAAAACAACGTTTTTCAGTTGTGCCCAGAACTCTTGACGTTGCCGTGTGGCCTTTCCAAATTTCTTACACACGTGGAGTAGAAAATAACCTTGGATAAATGCTAGCACAATCCAAACCAGTATTACTACTATACAAATAAAATAGTTTAATGCCTTTACAGAAGGCTGCATAAGAGCCTGACCGAAATGAAAGCAGCGAGTTGAATCTTTCTCTGCTTTTCCGTAGTTAGTAATGGTTGCTGGGAACATAGAGCCGAATATGACCAACCAGACGGCTGCGCTTGCAATTGTGGCGTGAAGGAGGCGATGAAACTGTAGCTTGTGCTGATGAGAGTGCTCCAAAAAACGCACAATTAGAATGAAGACATAGAAAATGAATGCAAGATACATGTGGGCATGAATCATAAGACTGACAATTTTGCAAAAGAAGAATCCCAGAATCCAGTCTCCATCAGAAGCATAATAGTAAATTCGAAAGGGCACAGTGAGAAGGAAAAAGAAGTGCACTGCTATCAGGTTGATCACAGACACTTTGGTGAAAGAGAGACGTCTTTGGGACTGTAGCATACAGGACATTAGTACAACATTCAGCGTCCCAGCAAGAAAGATGAACATGTATAAGACCACAAGAGCAATTCTAAAATCTTCTGGCATGCCAGTTTGGTTTGCAGTGTTGTTTTTCATCATGCCTGACACTGCTCCAAAGAAAGACAGACAGAGAGAGAGAGAGAGAGAGAGAGAGCGAGAGAGAGAGTTATACAGTATGTACAGTACATTCAATGCTAAACATATTACAAAACAGGGGCTTTAAAAATTGACTTTTAGATTTAAGACTAAATCTGAAACATAAACTCATGTTTTCCCCAAAACTTTTTCATTGTAAAATGTTTTGACCCTGAAAAATGCAAGATAGATTAATCACATAACCTTCTTTTGAATGTTTATCTTTTTTTTCTTAAAAGCAGGTAAATAAATGAAAAAAATATATGTTTAAACTTACAAAAGTAAGTTTAAAAAGTATAGTCAACTAGAAATGTGAAGTTGTACTATGTAAAAAACATTTTTTTATTATTATAATTTTTTTACTTAAAATAATAGTCTGGTCATGTCTTACCTGTCAAGGGGAAAAAAAGTACTTGATTTGTCCTAAATGTGCTTGGTTCTTTCAAATGATGTAATATTAGCAGAAGCAGAAGTTTCCAAACACTTCCCTTGTAATGCTTCTAAACACCTTTCAATGTTTTAAAGGAAGATCAAAAGAGAAAAGGATGAACAAAAAATCCCAAATCTATATAACTGTTTTAGTCGAGGCCATCTGCAAATGTATTTGTAAATTAGGCCTAACACGTTCTTGTTCTTGTTCTTTTTTCTTGACACAACATGATAACATTCAAAAATAATACTGAAACAACCATTTTACACCATTTTCTACTTGTACAGAGAAAATGATCGCAGATACTTACCAATTTACAAGTAGTATCAATCATATAGTGAATGTCAATAATCCTTCAGCAACAACATGCAGACAGTTTGATGTAATAGAGACAGTTCATCCATCTACTTTTGGTGCCAAGAGAGTTGAAGATGAATGTGATGTCAGCTTGTCAGTTCATGTGTAAATCTTCTCTCACTGTCAAACGGCCAGCCTCCAGAGCCTTCAGGAAACACCTCTTGACTGTTATTTGCCACAGTAGAGATTAAAGATTTACAAATCTCACGCACAAGGAAGTTAGCGAGTTTTAGTACATTGCAATATTTGCTTTCTCAATCTGGCCTTTCCTGTTCTCTTTCTCTCACTGTCTTTCTATTACATAATCATTTGTGTTTTTAATACCCTTATTCTTGTCTTTTTCTAGCTAAGATGATCATGAAAAGACAGTACAGTATATTCTCATTAGACAATGTTATTTTGACAATATCCTGTTAAAACTAGGTAATATAATATTAGTGGTATGAACAATGGCAGTACACAAAAAGAACTTTTGTTATAAATCTAATGCATTGTGTAGGCTGTTAAATAAAATATTTAACTTTTGAAGGTAAGTGTTACGTCTAGTCTGTTCTGTTTTCATTGTTTTTAGTTCTGCTCTCTGTAACCTAGTTTTCGTATGTTAATTAGTTAATTCGTTTCAACCTGTGATCATTAATTATCTCATTATTTCCCTAGTTTAGTTCCTGTAACAGTACGCCCAGTTTTGGTCAGTTCTTTGTTCTGTCTTGTATGTATGTTCCCTAGTGATGGGCAAATGAAGCCTTGTGAAGCACTGAGGGCTCATTCACACAAAGCCAGAGCGTTCCCTATTCGATCTTTTTTTCCTTGTTCTCGTCTCAAGAAATTTCAGAACGAAATACAGGCCAGATCAGTATGTGGCGCTGTAATTCAGCCACAGAGATACACTAAAAATGGAGAAGAAGACTTGGAGCATGCACATAAACCTTGCACACTGTACACAAACAAAACAACAAGAAGATGAACATGGAACAATACGTTCATTACACTACTTATTAATCTGTGTTTAAGTTAAAAACGCAGCCATTCATTGTTTGTTCATGTTGTTGTTGTTGTTGTTGCTGAACTTGATGTAGCGGTCTCTGACTAGGGTCAAGACATGGAGTGTCATGTCTTCTCGACACAAGCTCCAATGCCTCAGTTCAAACGTCACATCACTAATGTTCCCTTAGTTTATACTTGTCACAGTCTGGCTGAGTGGAGGAGTGGAGATGAAGCAGGTGAACCGGAATAAATGAATATAAACAGTTTTATTAAACAAAACACTGAAACTAATACAAACAAACAAAAACCGGGAGCAAGCAATGATCACATGTAACAATACAAACGGAAGTAACATATACATTGACGGACAAACGGGGAGTGCAAACACAGACTCTAAATACTCTGAAAACAAGGCGTGGTAACAAACAAGATGACAAGGGGGAAATACAAATATGGGCAAGACTATAGGGCGGATCAGGGATCTCAGGTGGCCATGGCGGGTCAGGAAGCTCAGGGGGCCATGGCCGGATAAACAGTCCAGGAGGCCATGGTGGATCTGGGGGCTCAGGAAGCCATGGCCGAGTAAACAGTCCAGGAGGCCATGGCGGATCTGGGGGCTCAGGAAGCCATGGCCGGGTCAATAGTTCAGGAGGCCATGGCGGATCTGGAGGCTCAGGAAGCCATGGCCAAGTAAACAGTCCAGGTGGCCATGGCTGGGTAAACAGTCCAGGTGGCCATGGCCGAGTAAACAGTCCAGGAGGCCATGGCCGATGGCCCAAAATTTTCTTTGGGAAACCTAGGGTATAGTCCACCCAGGAGAGCACGGAAGGGCGCGCAGGAGAGAGCTCCGGCTCTGAAGGGCGCGCAGGAGAGAGCTCCGGCTCTGGAGGGCGCGCAGGAGAGAGCTTCGGCTCTGGAGGGCGCGCTGGCTCTTGAGGAGCGGGCTCTGGACGGCGCTCTTGAGGAGCGGGCTCTGGACGGCTGGACGACCCCAGCGGAGATTCAGGAAGGCTGGGCGTCTCCAGCGGAGACACTGAAGGAGCAAGCTCTGGGCGAGCGGTCACTGGAGGGCACTCTGGCGGCGCGGTCACTGGAGGGCGCTCTGGCGGCGTGGTCACTGGAGGGCGCTCTGGCGGCGCTGTCACTGGAGGGCGCTCTGGCGGCGCAGTCACTGGAGGGCGCTCTGGCGGCGCAGTCACTGGAGGGCGTTTTGGCGGCGCAGTCACTGGAGGGCGCTCTGGCGGCGCAGTCACTGGAGGGCGCTCTGGCGGCGCAGTCACTGGAGGGCGCTCTGGCGGCGCAGTCACTGGAGGGCGTTTTGGCGGCGCGGTCACTGGAGGGCGATCTGGCGGCACGGTCACTGGAGGGCACTCTGGCGGGGCGGTCACTGGAGGGCGCTCTAGCGGCGCAGTCACTGGAGGGCGCTCTGGTGGCGCAGTCACTGGAGGGCGGGGCGGAACCAGCGGAGACTCAGGGAGGCTGGGCGGAACCAGCGGAGACTCTGATTTGACGGTAGCCATCTTAGGTGCATACTCAGGCTTGGCGGCCATCTTGGCCGGGGACTCAGGCTTGGCGGCCATCTTGGCCAGGGACTCAGCCATCTTGGCCAGGGATACAGGCTTGGCGGCCATCTTGGCCGGGAACTCAGGAACGGCGGCCATCTTGGCCGGGGATTCAGGCTTGGCGGCCATCTTGGCCGGGAACTCAGAAACGGTAGCCATCTTGGCCGGGGACTCAGGCTTGGCGGCCATCTTGGCCGGGAACTTAGGAATGGTGGCCATCTTGGCCGGGGACTCAGGCTTGGCGGCCATCTTGGCCGGGGACTCAGGAACGGCGGCCATCTTGCTTGCAGACTCTGGCATGGCAGCCATCTTGTTTGCAGACTCTGGCGTGGCAGCCATCTTGCTTGCAGACTCGGGCGTGGCGGCCATCTTGTGCGCTGGCGTGGCGGCCATCTTGTGCGCTGGCGCTGGCTTAGCGGCTGATGGGCTTGAGCGCGGAGAGGAAGCCTGAGGTACTGGGCTGAGGACCATCGTGGGGCTTAGGAGGACTTGGGGACACATGGGAGGCAAGGAGGGAATGAGGTTGCTGGAGTGATATGTGGAGGGCACTGGCTGTTGGTGAGATGGGATGACTGCTGCATGTTTCCAGATGGGAGGAGGATTACCATCCTCCACCATGACTTGGAACGAGGAATTACACAAATCGAGAACAAAATTTAGGAAATCTGCTACGGGACGGTAGCAATCACCAGGAATAATCAAATTAAACAAACTATCATCATTTAGTCCCATCTGGAAACATGCGTTCATCATCTTATCACTCCATCTCACCAGATGGTAAACACTCAGAAATTCCTCCACATATTCCTCTAGCGAACGCTCACCTTGTTGGAGGTTCCACAGTTTGTCCTCAGCCCAGTTCATTTTCTTGTAGGTCCGTCGATCTGTCACAGTCTGGCTGAGTGGAGGAGTGGAGATGAAGCAGGTGAACCGGAATAAATGAATATAAACAGTTTCATTAAACAAAACACTGAAACTAATACAAACAAACAAAAACCGGGAGCAAGCAATGATCACATGTAACAATACAAACGGAAGTAACATATACATTGACGGACAAACGGGGAGTGCAAACACAGACTCTAAATACTCTGAAAACAAGGCGTGGTAACAAACAAGATGACAAGGGGGAAATACAAATATGGGCAAGACTAAACCAAAAGGACTAAACCAAAAGGGGGAGAACAAGGACTAAACCAAATGAACTAGAAACATGGGGGGGAAAACACTTGGAAAACATGACAGAACAGGACAAAACACAGACATATTCCTGACAATACTTCATCTCCTGTGGATTATTTAATTAAAGACTATTTCCTTGTACTCCTCATTTTCATGGTCTACTTATATTCAGCCACTTGTGACAGAAGACAGGACCATAACAGAAATTTATTTTGTTGTGTTTTTTTTTTTCCTTTTTTCCTTCTGTTTATTTTTCCCCCTGTGGATCTACCCACTGTACAGCTTCTCTGGCTGGAGCAGAAATAGAGCGTTCCTTGGAAGATCACACAAGAAACTTTTTGGTTTCGGCATGCCAAACTTATTACCAGCCTGAGCAAACAGTCCAAGGTACCTCTCCCTGGAAACGGTCCTGAAGAAAATTTCATCACATTCGTGGAGTGAGTGCTGGTGAACAATAATTTACCATTCACCGTCAATCTTGCAGAGGATGACACCAGCCACAATCCACATCCAAAGACCAGCCCTTCACCACCAGCTAATGACACGACAAAGACATTGCATGTGCCCACCCCAGACCGTGGAGACCGGCCTGTTGAAGAGGTCAAAAGAAGTCATCGCCCCGGAGCCCATTTCACAATATGCGTCTGACCACGTGCGTGAGCCAGCAACACCACAGATTGCCAAGGAAGTGTTAGTGGACATTGACGGCTTAGAGCAGGGGTGCTTAAACACGGTCCAGCAGAGTTGAGATCCAGCTTACCTCAACACACCTTCCGGGAAGCTTCTTCATTAGCTGGTTCAGGTGTGTCTAATTGGGGTTGGAGCTAAACTCTGCAGGACACTGGGGCCGTTTCTCAATGCCAAGTACGCAAAGTTCGGACTTGCGTCCTTCGTAGTTCGAACTTGGAAGTTTGACTTGGGAGTACGAACTCTCGAGGACGTGAGGATGCAAGTCCTGTAATTCTGCAAATGGAACAGCAGTGTACTTGATAACGTCAGTCGAGCTGACTACTCCGGTTATCTTCACTGTATGTATTTACAATAAGACGAAATATCAACCACCTCTGCCTCTTTTCGTTTTCATTTAAACATATTTCATTTAAACATATTAATAGCTGCAAAAACGTAGTTCAGGGAATGTACAACATTACAGTGAAACGAAATATTTTATATCAAACAGCATTGCCTCTTTTCCGTTTCATTTAACGTTAAACATATTAATAGCGACAAAAATGTAGTTCATGCAACGCGTTACAAAACAATAATTACAATAAAAGTGATATCAAACACCACTGCCTCTTTGTTTTCTTCAAAATATAAATCACAACTCTCTTTTCGTACTCATTTTAAAAATAATAAAACATTAATATGTGATTTAAGCTGTATGTGCAGTGTGTATAATACATCTGGACTTGTAAAATGAAACATGACAAGCACACCTCTGCCTTTTTTGTTAAATGTCAGTTTTAATGAACAATAGCCATTATAAAAGTATAAGTATAAAGTATAAGAGATTTATGTAATCGGAAATAAAGACAAAAGGAGACAATTCGGTCAAATGCATGCTAAAACGTCAGCGTTAAATTACGATTGATAAATAATTTATGAAGCATAACTTTGTCCTCAGTCAAAATGATATGACCTGGAATAAATAATAGATTCATGAGACCAAAAATTAGCTGTTAGATTTACCCAAAACGAATTATACCTCGTTTAACTACTACAGAGACATCAGGACCAGCGGCAAACGTCAGAAGGACTAGCCGCGATGAGGCTCTCTCTGCGGGATACATGACCACTGAGCACCCGGTGTTCGCCTGGAACTCGCATCTCCAAAATCGGCGAAACAAATTTTCAAATAGGCGCTGTCTTCGTAAATAAACCGCAGATTTGAATTTAAAACAACTACATTCTCGCCTGAAATACTCTTAAACCTACATTTCATGACACAATAACAGTAATATTTTGAAAATTATGCGGGGTTTCTCCTCCGCCATTAACGCTCGCTGATTGGTGTGAAATGCATTCTGGGATACATGGCTGCATTAAGTTCGCACAAGTCTCCTCTTGATGCATCCTTGATAAAAGGGGCGGATCAAGAACACATCCGGGGATTTGAACTGTACTTGCTAGATGTGAACTTTGAATTGGAACAGTACTTGGGTGACAACTGATGACGTTTCACAAGTCCACAAGAACACATGTACAGACAAGAACGCATATTGAGAAACGGCCTGGCACTCCAAGACTGAGTTTGGGCACTCCTGGCTTAGAGGAAAGCCCCGCTCACACTCCTGCTGCTGTGAGTGAGTTGAGCCTGGCCTCTGAACACTCTTAAAAAGGATGTGTTAAAAACAACACAACCTGTGTTGTTTCTTAACACACCTTTGTGTCTAGTTAAGGACAACACATTTTGTGTTAGTTTTAACTCAACCAGTGTGTTATTCCTTCTAACACAGAAAAAGTGTTGATTTTTTTCTACACACTATGTGTTATGAATACACAATTTGTGTCAAGTATGTGTTATTTTTGAATAAATCTAGTATGCAATAAAGACACAGCAAACTAACGTATAGTTTATACACCATTTATTAAACCTGCTACTAACAATTACATAAAAAATCAAAAAGGTAAAAAAAAGAAAGGTAAACAATCAAAATACAGTAATTTAAACATTTTAATTGTTCCTTGAGTGAAAAGTTGTTAATGGTTAATAAAGTTTGTACTGAAACTAAAAATGTGGTATTTGACAACCTCTTAAGCATTAATTGTTTTATTTACATATTTTCGACGGCAGTATACAACTGATGGTGAGGGTCGGTGAGATGAAGTCTCTCGTTTGTCTCCTGTCTCGTCAGTAACTGCCACAAGCGCTTCAGGAGTGTCTTCCATTCAAAGCTGCAAGAGTAAAATAAAGATACTTTTGTTATTTATAGGCTACACATAACGAATATTGTAAAATAGCGATAGCTAAAAAGGCAAGAAAAGCTTAAGCATCAGAGATTATGTTAGCGTCATAGGGCAATTTGCACAATACGTGGCACCACGAAGCTGTTCATTTTCAAAGAGAAAGACGCGATGAACGACATGGATTTCCTCATGTGAGGCACTACAACGTGTCAATGATTAATTAAAAGCGATTCTGTTCATAATAAATCTAACAAAAGAAACCATAAAGCTTGTTAAAATAAGCTCCCACCGCCGAAATGTGCAGCAGGTGCAGCTTGCATCGCCATTCATGAGGCAGTTTTCCAGCTACCACGTATATGTGCCAAATGCCCCTCAACCATCTACAAATGATCACAAAAGACATTTTAAAAATGTATAATGGCAAATACAAACATTTCTCTTACCTTCACACGTCGAAGTTATGTCCTGACGATAAAAACTTGAAGCGCGAGGAAATTTGCTTGTGTCAGAAGAATAACGGCTCATGAAGTGACGCAAGCAGCAAAGTGATTGGCTGATATTTAACACATATTGTGTTAGACACACTGTGCTGAATATTTTATTTTTTATTTTTCGTATTTAACACACATTTAACACAAAATAACAAAAAGTGTGCTAAAATAGACATAACACAAACAATGTGTTAAAAAATTAACACATCCTTTTTGAGAGTGAATTATGAGGAACTTAAAGACATTTTTGAGGAAGATTTTATTGATTGGTTTGAAAACGTTATTCCCAGTATCACTGAATCTCCTGCATCTCTGCTGGCTCCATCCAGCTCTTGGTCTGTGTTCCATCCTAGCCTCGCTTTCCCACCTCCACAATCAGCCAGATCCTCAGCCCTATTTCCGCTAAGGTTCTTCAACCTCTCTGCATCTCCCATTGGCATTGAGGACCTGCCCTGTGTCTTTAGGCCACCAGCTCTGTCCAGTACATAGGGTCCCCTGTCTTCACCTCCAGCCTCTGTTTCCATGGCTCCACCTTGGCCGGTCAACACCTTGGCTGTGCCTTGGCTCCTCCCTCCCTCAGCTCCACTGGAAACCATCAGCCATATGGCTTCTCCAGGCTCCCTTGTCCCTCTGGCTCCACCTTGGTCAGATATCAACCTTCCTGCGCCTTCAGCTCCATCTGGCTCTGGATATCCGGCTCCACCTCGGACGCTCATCACCACAGATTCACTTTGGTCTCCAGGACCATTAGCATCACATGGGCTCATCGGCTCCACTTGGGTCTCCTTCTGTAGTGGTTTCTTCTCCTTTGGTCATCCCCAGTGTGTATCCCAGAGATCACCACACTCTGTCCTGGAGGGACAGTGTCCAACCCTAATCAAACACACCTGAACAAGCTAAACAAGGTCTTACTAGGTGTACTTGAAACTTTTAGGCAGGTGTGTTGAGGCAAGTTGGAGCTAAACTCTGCAGGACACCGGCCCTCCAGGACTGAGTTTGGTGACCCCTGGTGTATCCCATTAAGTATCCCATCCACCTGTGTTCATTAATTATGTCATTAGTTTCCTCATTTAGTTCTTGTATAAGCACGCCCTGCTTTGTTCAGTTTGATTATACCCTGTCTCCTGTAGATTATTGATTAAAAGACTATTTCGTTGAACTCTTCATCTTTGTGGCCTACTTATATTCAGCCACTCTTGACGGTAAGAGGAAACAAACTTATTTTTTTCTGGGTCAGGTTTTTAAAATGTGCATTGAGACATAATGATTGGAAAATCCCATTATAAACTCCATGCCAACAAACACTTGTAAAGTTCAATTATAAACTTGTTAGTAAGTCTAAAAACATTAATATACAAATAAATAATGATTCTCTCTCTTTCTCTCTATATTTAGTATTACAAGACTTGTGGTCAACTTTATATTTCATGTTCTTTTAGAGCAGCAAATCTCATTCTAATTTCATATTTCTAAATTAATTTTTGTCTACTCTATTGCACTGATCATTTACACACAGCTGATTTGTTACCTATCAATTGTTCTAAATATTTATGTATATTTTTAGGTTCTTCATACATTTAGGTTACTCAGGATATAAACCTGCAGCAAGTTTCCAGAATCCATGAGGAATGCATTCACGTTGAGTTAACAGTAGATTGGTGCTTTAAACCGATTAGCTGTGGATTAGTCTGTTCGATTTCTAATCCTCACCAATGCACTGTGGCTCATGTTAAACAATGCACTTTTTAGTGCAGTATCTGCTAACAACTCCAGAGGGAAGTCATGTGTTGTCTTTAGAGCCTCTTTGCATTGAGCAAGATGTCCAACATATACACTCTGAGGTAGGTCTATAATTTATTAATTTTGACTTAAATTTGCAATTGACATAATTAAACTTTCATAACAGAAGAGAAAGAGAAGATATCTCACAACTTTTGTTTATTGCTGCTACAATAATTCATATTTTCATTTTAGATTAGACATATTTATGTCATGTTTATATAGTGTTTTTTATTTATTTACTCTTTCTCTTACTTAAGTGATTAATTCCCTTTTCTTGTTCTCCATTGAGTTTATCAGTGGGCATGTGTACACTGTAAAAGGCCTGGCCCATTTGTTTTTATCTCTTCTGTAAAGGAATAAAAGATAAAGGAAGTTTTTCTTCAAATGTAAACTCTGCCATTTGTGTACTGTTCCTTTAACTTACATTTATGATGCATTTGCACAGAGAAATGTTCGGTGGCCAGTGGTCATCTAATGCACAACTCGATGGCAAAACAGTCATTATAACTGGAGCAAATACTGGCATTGGAAAAGAAACCACAAGAGACCTGGCCAAACGCGGTACCACATTTATCTTACTCTTGTGTGCAGTTACAAGCCTTTGTAATGTAAATCAGATTCTAGCAACTAACTAAAACTAAAAAACATGAAATGTATGTTACACAAATTTATCTAGGACACCAATTATGAAAAGCATGGCTTTTGGAGTTGTTTCACAGGGGCCAGAATAATAATGGCTTGCAGAGACTTTGAGAAAGCAGAAAGAGCACAGAAAGAGATCATGGAGGAATCGGGGAACCAAAACATAGTGATCAGGAAACTAGACCTATCTGACACCAAGTCAATCAGAGAATTTGCTGAGGTAATCAACAATGGTAAGTGATTAATATAAGAGTTTTATAACCAAATCTACACTGTTTGTATTTGATCTAACAAATCTTGACAATTTACTCACAAAAATACCAATGTGCATCCTACAGCAGCCCAAAATAATTATTAAATCCCTCGTGTTTTCAGAGGAGAGAGCACTTCACATACTCATTAACAATGCTGGGATCATGATGTGTCCCTACTCCAAGACAGCAGATGGTTTTGAGATGCAGTTTGGTGTCAACCACTTAGGTAAAGTGTTTTTCTTGTTCATTCAAACAGTTTCACAGATCTCTGTGCACTTCTTTAATGCCCTTCTTAGCATATAATGCCTATTTTAATAACATTTCTTTTGCATAGCTTTACCTTTTACTTACAGTATATAGGGGCTTTCACACCGCTTACAGGGTGGTTCCTAAAGAACCAATTTCTCATCAATCAGGTAAAAATCACGTAGTCTGAACCGGGTTTAAGTCTCAATAAAAACTTACTCGTAAAGTAAGGTCTAGGGGTTCCAGTATTCCGACACGCAAAGAGAATCATGCATGTGATTAGACAGAAGGTGAGGCTTCATTTGTCATTGGTTACGTGATTTCTACATTAACAACACAAGCCTCACAAATCAGATCACTAGAGGAAGCTGTGATCTGAGCTTTTATTGTTGTGTCGTGAGTTTCGTGATAACGGAGATGGAATGTAAACAGTTTACGTAACTGAGCATGAAAATCTGACTAAATCTCCTATGGGTGAACGTGAGTTCACCAAGTATAACATGTTCCTGGATCAACATCCTTGTTGATTCTGGAACAACATTTCAGTCAACCAATCAGAATTGGGGGATAACTTTGTAGGAAATGCCAGTTTTAGGCTTACGATCAGAGAGATGCTTCTACACCCTTCTTAATCAGCTATAATTTCCCTCAGGCGACCTGTTTCATATGCGTTTAGCCAATCAGTGTACTAATGCCACTGATAGTTCCTATAGAAATGGTTTAGACCCTTATCTGAGGTAGAAGCTAATTTAGTTCCTTCAAACCATTCCTAGTTTTTGCATTGCGAACACGCCAAAAAGCGTGCACTTCTGCCTATAGTTCAAGGAACTATATGAAAAGGTTCCTCCGGTGGGAAGCCCCTATGAATTGTGTTGTTGTTTTACAATTCCTTAAACAGATAGTTCACCCAAAAATTATGTCATTAATTACTCACCCTCATGTCATTCCAAATCTGTGAGGCCTTCGTTCATCAACGGAACACAAATTTAAGATATTTCTGATGAAATCTGGGAGCTTTCTGACCCTCCACAGACAGCAAGGGTCCAACCATGTTCACAGTCCAGAAAGGTACCAAGAACATCGACAAAATAGTCCATGTGACATCAGTGGTTCAACTGTAATTTTATGAAGAAAAAACTCTTGTAACTGAGAGTACCACTCCATAATGGCGGTAGATGGTCACCCATCGGAGAAGAATTGTTGAGTCATTATTTTAGTTAGATAGAAGATGAACGAAGGTCTTATGGGTTTGGAACTACATGAGGGTGAGTAATTAATGACAGAATTTTCATTTTTGGGTGAACTATCCCTTTAAACTTCAATGTAAGTGACATAATTGTTATCGATTAGGTCACTTTCTGTTAACCTTCCTGCTGATTGATCTGCTGAAGAGATCTGCTCCCTCAAGAATCATCAACCTTTCCTCCATGGCTCATGGTTGGGGCACAATATCGCTTGATGATATCAATAGTGAGAGGAATTACCACAGTAGGAGGGCATATGGTCAGAGTAAATTGGCCAATATCCTTTTCACTCGCTCCTTGGCCAAAAAACTCAAGGGTAAGTGTTCTTTAAAAAATAGGGAATATTAAAAAAATTGGAAAATTAATGGGTACTTGTGCCAGCGGGAAATTTGGAGTACTTTTTGATCTATCATGAATTGTATCTTCAGACACAGGTGTTACATCATATGCAGTCCATCCAGGAATTGTGCGAACAGAACTTAAAAGACATATGAATCTTGGCCTTCTAATTATGTGGAAGGTTGTGAGGCCTTTCACAAAGACCCCAGTGCAAGGAGCACAAACTACCATCTATTGTGCAGTACAACCAGAATTAGAGAAAGAGAGTGGTGGTTACTACAGGTACTGAATTGTGTTACACAGCATTAAATATAGTTGCAGAGGCAACACATATAACCTGACTGGCTCCCATAATGAATTTGCTTGCTTTGTTTTTTCTGTCTATTCCTTTCCCATTTTCTATAGCAACTGCAGACCTTCAAGATGCACCAGAGCTGCTAGAGATGATGAAATGGCTGAGAAACTTTGGGAGCTCAGCTGCAAAATGCTGGGAATAGTCTGGGAATGATCACAGTGTTTTCCATGGACAATTCAGTATACCCATCAAGATATACCCAACTTGTGTTTACAATTAATTACAACATGACCACCCAAGCAAAAATGCCATAACACAAACCAAATCAACAAATATTTATTTTTCTGTAGCTTGTTTTCTATTTCAAAGTTAGATGTCAAACAATACAAGCATGTATAATAATTCCCATACACTGAAATTAAAGTCAAGATCAGTTCTTTGACTTTCCACCGGCATTATTTCCTATATAAAGTTTTATATAGTTTAATAAAGTAGATACTTTGTAGAGGTGATGTAATTTTATTTGATATCAGCACAATAAAAAAGTATCACATTTAAAGTGATAATGATGACAGCTGCCTTTGTTACACTTATTGATTGTTGTACATCACATTTTTACACTGTGCTCTTCCCCAGGATATTGTGCTATGATATTAATACTGCATTTATTAAAACTGCATTTTAATGTAAAAGACACTAAAATATTGTCAGTTTAACAGATATTTAACAGATCTATTGTGTTTGCCAGTGTTTCATGTTACCTAAGAAAAACATGAATCTACTAGACCAACAATGGCACAAAAAATATCAGACAACAGAGCATTGCTCACTCCTATTCTAACCAAATGACACTGGTTGAAGTAACAGTATAAATTACTTCTCTATATGTATTTGAGGGCTTCCATACAAAGATATTTGGAAATGTGGTTCAAAGAGTGAGGCAACATATCTTGAGAGATGTTTTAAACTTGCACATGAAATGTTATGAATGATAACTCTTGTTTTTTTAATTATTATCTTAGTATTCCAGAGTCCCTAAATCTCTGGGGAAAAACCAAGCATATATTAGAGCTGAGGGTTATAAATAACCAATCAAATAAGAAACAGGTCCACATTCAGAAACAAATGCAACAATAAAGCCCATGTATTTTTTCTCTATATAAATACCACTTAGGAAGTTCAATAAATTCAAGTAAGTCAGATGATTTGTGCAATATAGCCCCTGTAAAATGAAAATACATGTTTAAAATAACCTGAAGAACTGTTTAAAACACCCAAATGTATACAACTGAAAGCTTAAAGACCAGCAGGCACCGAAGTGAGGAAATTAAAGTCTTAACACTGCAGTTAAAGACTGTATGCCTTTACATTGTGCTGTTTAGGCCAGGGGTCTCCAAACTCGGGGCCGGAAACTTGCAAAGTTTCACTTCAACCCTAAATAAATACACCTGAATCAGCTAATCATGGTCTCACTTGGCAACAGTTGCACCTGAAAACTGAAAAATGCTGCCTTCAGAGGACACATTTCAAGGTAAGAAGGCATCAAGGCACCTTCAAATCCAATGTTAGCTTCGCTTCCTGCCTCCTGAGATACCTTCATCTGGTCGATTTTTGAAGGTGTGTTGAGGCAAGTTGAAGATAAACTCTGCAGGACACTGGCCCTCCAGGACCGAGTTTGGAGACCCCAGGTTTAGGCTTATAAGCTACTATCAATAACTAAAATCTGACAATACCTTAAGTATAAGTGATTGTAGCTGGTTCATTTTCCCTTTTGAACTATAGTATTGGGCAGTGCTGCCCACACCTGAGATTTAGCCATTCCCTCGACTCCTCGACCTCTTGTACTCTCCGACTGTCTTGACTCTGAGATCTGTTAGTACCAGATTCGGACCCTTCCTGAGGATGGACTTTCCCATCAGGCAGTTTGAACTCAACAGATGCGAATGAAGACATGCTTCCATTTTTCTTTGCCCACATTTTAGAAGGCTCACCCATCGGAGATACCTTTAGTTCCTTGTTTCTCCTAGCTTTCCCTCCACCGCTGCCATTATTGACACTTCGGGCATCCAAGAGAGGATCAGAATCACTGCTATGTGACATATTGAAGTACGTACACTTCTGTGTAGAGGGTTTAGCCATGTCCTCCAGCTCAGAAGAGGATATTACAGCCAGAGGCGAGGCTTGATTTTCACAATATGGGTAGGCCGAATCCTCACTCTTGTTGTCCTGAGCCGTGTCGGCTGATGTGGTGTCTCCATTTCCATACATTCCCATAATTACAGGAGGAGAGTTACGGATGAGGTGGTTTTCTTTGAGAAGCCACCTGCCTTTATCAATCAGCACTCCTTCTTTAGCGTCCACGTTATCTTTTAAAGCCATGCACTGTACTGACTCAGAGTCTCCGTCAAGTGAACTTTTATCGCTCTGCGATCTACTATGGGATAGCGTCTCTTGGATTGCACTTTTAGTATCCTGAAAAGAAGCAAAACTGCTGCTTTTTAAACTTGGACTGGGAGTAGGTTTTGTTGTCATCCATTTAGATGATTTCATCAAGCCATTCTCTTTTACATGGTTTATTCTTTTTGGCTTCTCTGAACTTTCTTTAATGATTTCTCGAAAAATACGTAACCTCTCTGCCTCTTCTTCTCCACTTTCTGTAAAGAGTTCCTGTGACTGGTACCCACCATTGTCAGATGTCTCAGGTCTGTAATCAGACAGATCTGATGTATTTGGGCTCGGGAGACATTTTTGACCATACTGATCATCTGTCATTTGGCAAGCCATGAATATCTCCTTCATTTTGCATTTGTCTGGTTCTATTCTGAGGTTACCATTTGAATCACTTGTGACAGTCAGGGTAGAGGACAACAAAGCTGAATTAATTAGGTCTAACAGCTCTTGTGGGATCTCAGTTTGGTGTAGTAGATAATGATAGCCATGTTCCATACCAAAACTCTCAGCTTTCTCAAACTGGTGCTCACTTGTACTCATACTGCAGCATGACTCCCCATCCACAGAATCTTTAGTATCAGTAATCGAGTGTCTAACACCATTCACGTTATTATGAAAATCAAGCAAACCTTCATGATCTTCCTGTTCTACATTAGCATCTGGATCTACTCGTTTACAAACTTCAGAGTTCTCATGGTCCACTTCATTAACGTCATGTTCTTCCACAAGGTTATTTTCAATTTCAATTTTCTGGTATTCAGCCCCAGAAGTACCATTTTCATCATTACTAACATATTGAGGGCTGCTGTTGCAGTGTGGATCAGGATCCTCACGTTCTTGATCTGCATCTTTGACATCTGGAGACATCACCTGATCATCTTCTTGGCTAGATGATTCTAATGTTTGCTCACAATGAGGCGATGATGTCTCTGAGAGCTCTGAGTGAATGGACTTACATTCTGATTCTGACTTGATTTCTTGTTTATGTCCTCCATCACTAGTCGTTTGTTGTCTACATTCACGCTCTGTGTCATGAGAAGGTGATAATATCTCTGGGGGCTCAGACTTACATTCTGATTCTGACTTGTTTTCTTGCACAGGTCCTCCATCACTAATTGTCTCCTCAAAATCAGAAAGATCAGCTTCCTCTCTGACAGAACATTCACCCTCTGTATCATAATGAGGTGATGATATCTCTGGGGGCTCTGAGTGAATGGACTCACTTTCTGATTCTGACTTGTTTTCTTGCTCAGGTCCTTCATCACTAGTTGTTTGCTCTCTACATTCGCCTTCTGTGTCACGATGGAGCAATGATGTTTCTGAGAGCTCTGAGGGAATGGACTTACATTCTGATTCTGACTTGTTTTCTTGCTCAGGTCCTCCATCACTAGTCGTTTGCTCTCTACATTCACCGTCTGTGTCACGACGAGGCGATGATATCTCTGGGGGCTCTGAGTGAATGGACTTACATTCTGATTCTGACTTGTTTTCTTGCTCAGGTCCTCCATCACTAATCATTTCCACAAAATCAGAAATATCAGCTTCCTCTCTGATGGAACATTCACCGTCTGTATCACGTCGAGGCGATGATATCTCTGGGGGCTCTGAGTGAATGGACTTACATTCTGATTCCGACTTGTTTTCTTGCTCAGGTCCTCCATCACTAATTGTCTCCTCAAAATCAGAAAGATCAGCTTCCTCTCTTGTGGATAATTCACCCTCTGTATCACCTTTAGGTGATGATATCTCTGGGGCCTCTGAGTGAATGGACTTACATTCTGATTCTGACTTGTTTTCTTGCTCAGGTCCTCCATCACTAATTGTCTCCTCAAAATCAGAAAGATCATCTTCCTCTCTTGTGGATAATTCACCCTCTGTATCACCTTTAGGTGATGATATCTCTGGGGCCTCTGAGTGAATGGACTTACATTCTGATTCTGACTTGTTTTTTTGCTCAGGTCCTCCATCACTAATTGTCTCCTCAAAATCAGAAAGATCATCTTCCTCTCTTGTCGATAATTCACCCTCTGTATCACCTTTAGGTGATGATATCTCTGGGGCCTCTGAGTGAATGGACTTACATTCTGATTCTGACTTGTTTTTTTGCTCAGGTCCTCCATCACTAATTGTCTCCTCAAAATCAGAAAGATCATCTTCCTCTCTTGTGGATAATTCACCCTCTGTATCACCTTTAGGTGATGATATCTCTGGGGCCTCTGAGTGAATGGACTTACATTCTGATTCTGACTTGTTTTTTTGCTCAGGTCCCCCATCACTGATCGTCTCCTCAAAATCAGAAAGATCAGCTTCCTCTCTGACAGAACATTCACCCTCTGTATCACGATGAGGCGATGATATCTCTGGGGGCTCTGAGTGAATGGATTTACATTCTGATTCAGACTTGTTTTCTTGCTCAGGTCCTCCATCACTAATTGTTTTCTCAGGATCAGAAAGATCAACTTCCTCTCTGAGGCCGTCCTCAACTGTACTGTAATGACTGTCTTCATTTTGCTCAGCTGCCTCTCTGTCTGAAAATGGCACACACTCAGTTTCTGATGTTGAACATGAGCGTTTGGCATTTGTGTCGTCAGGTTCTGAAGCATCTGATTGTTCGCTAGTTCCCCTGATGTTCTGAATGGTGTCCTTCTCTGCATCAGTGTTGAGTTCTTCTATAATACCTGCCGTTACATTGTCCTCTCTTTCAGGCATATTGTTTTGGTGATCAGAGAGCTCATAAACTTCTTCTGCAGCTACATCTTTTATCATTTGCTCGGATGTTGGAGAACAATTTTCTTCATCGTCTTTGTTTTCAGGTTCTGAGTCTTCATTAGTTACCCTTTCTTGTATGTTCTCTGAATTCATCTGGTTGTGATCAGATGTTTCTAAAACCTCTGGTTTACTTGAATCACTACCATTACCCTCAGGTGATTGAATGGGCACTGCTATACCAGAAACTTCATTACCTAGGTCCTCTTCTATAGTTTCAGAGTCAGGGGAATGAGCTTGGATTAAGCACAGTTCCTGAGATTCTGGTTCCACTGGATCATCATCATTGGTTTTGTCACCGTCTTGGCCGAAATTCTCATTTTCCTCTTCCATGTCAGCAGCTTTCTCTAAACTACCACCTAAGGAGCCATCTTCATTTTCAGTCTCTTTACCTGAGATGTCACTGATGGTATCATCATGTTTAATTAAGTCTGCTTGATTAAAATACTGTAGTTCACCTTCAACAAGAGAGGAAATCTCTCTGTGAAGATCTTCAGGCATGTTCAGTTCACCCAGTAAATGTTCAATGCTAAAACTGTGCTGTTTGTCCTGATCGTCCGTTTCACCTTCTAAGTCCAATTCTACAGCAAACTCCTGCTCTGAGAACCTTGGTGACAGTGGCGGACTCTCTTCAAAGACATTTTGCTCTCGGAAATCGCTCCAGCTTTGTTTTAATTTGGAGGAAGTTGAACTTTGAAGACTGGTCAAGCTGGCTTTCAGCTCATCCTCATCCTTAATATTGGATATTTTTTCCAAGGACTGCATTACCTGCAGGGCCTCTGGACAGACATTAGAGTTGCTGGCCTGCGATTCATCTTTTGTATCTCTCAGAGTCATCAGTGACAAGAAAGACAGAAGAGCTCTCGAGGGAGAACCAAAGGCAGAAGCCACCTGAGAGGAAAAATCTGGGAGGCTACTAGACTTTTCCCTTTCCAAAGGTGTTAAGCTGGTCTGACTAAATGCTCGCGTGATGGACTGAACAGACAAGCACATCTGTTGCAAAACTGGTTTCACGCCTGACCTAACTTTGATCTCTGTACTTTGTGATGTCTCAGTAGCATCGGGGGGAACCAAATTCTCAGATGACTTGTGCATTCTTACAAGACCCTCTTGTTCAGAAGGTACCCTCAAAATTGGCATCGATTTACAAAATCCTATCGGCCTCTGTGGCTCAGTTGGTTCTCCCTCACACCTTATTTGTACAGGTGGATGAGACATTGGCCTCTCGTCAGCATCTTGTAGAGAAGGGCCTTCAACATCTACGCTATCCTTTTCAGGGTCACTTTTAATCTCAGAGTCTTCTGTGGAGTCACTGCCTATCTGGAATACTGCTCTTGGTACAGTCTCTGGATGGTTTGTCTCCTCATCATAGGGCACAGATTCTGGTTCGATTTTATTTAGCCAGCTTTCAACGTATTGATTTACACTGCAGGAGGACAACTGTAGCACAGGCAATGACAAACTTTCACTCAACTCCTGTTTTTCTTTAGAGGATTTTAATCTGACACCATTCATTGACCTTTGTTTCGGTAGCCTCTTTAATGTGGGAGCTGGATGGGCTGGCAATTGAATATCTAAACTATTCTTCTTTAGTTTAGGACCTTGAGAGTCATGGCCATTTGTGTTTACTTTGTGGGAAATGTCTTTGATGGTTTTATCTTTTAACTTGAGGTCTTTATCTGAGCTACTTTGATTCCCAGAGTTTAGATTCAAGTTTCTAATCTTTGGAGAATTTTCAGATGTTTTTGTCTTCTTATTTTTGTCTCTAACAGCTTTGTTTTCACGTCTATCACTTTCTGCTGAGCTAGTCTTTTTCTCTGATCCTGTGTGGCTCAGTGTGTCTGATATCATTTGGAGGTCTTTTGAAGACCCTGGAGCACTGCCCCTTATTTTTTTCCCAAATCCAGATGATTCAGAAGAAGTACTTTTCTTTGATTTTTTGGACTTTGGTGTATTATTTTTATTACTAACAATGTTTTTATCATCAGAGACTTGTTCCATTGCTGATGCAGGATGTATAATTTCCTTTTCGGGCATCTCAGACATGCATTCAACCAAGGTTTGTTTTTCATCATCAGTGAGGATGGATGGATTGTTTTTTAATTTTTTTGGAGGTGTTGAACAAGCAGATGACAATGAGAGCATATTAGATATTCCACCATCCTGCGAGTTGGAACTTGTGGACTGCCTAGTGAGATCTACATCGCAATCATTACTTGACGAACGGGGTCCTGAATCTGTTGAGCCTGGCTTACTTTGAGGCAAAGCTTTTGTGTGATATCCAGGCTTGTTGTCCACATACACCTGAGTATTTGCATTGTAATTGTCACATGTACCTTGTGATTCATATATGTGCACCACAGTCTCTGTTATTCCCATTGTCCCGTTGTTTTGTAGCTGAAGAATCTCTGCAACCCCTGACGATCTAAAGGAGGAGTGAGAGTTCTTGTGCTTAACCTCTCCTAATTCAGTCTTTCCGGGTTTTGACACATTTCTTTTGCTGCTGCTACTGCTGCGACTGACCACACAGTAACCCTCCGTCAGCTCTCCCTGAGCAGTTCGCTCCAAGTATGAGTAGGCACCTACTGTACTCTCCTGAACTTCAGTTTGGATGTTTTCGACTGAGGCCTCTGTTCTTCGTTGTCTGGGACCTGGAGTGGGTAGCCTTCTATAAATGGACTTAGGCTTTTCAGATGATGTATCACTGCCATAATGTTCCCTTTCTTCTTTCATGAACCCTACCGATTTGTTAACGAGTGTATTGATTTCTTTAGAATCTAGGCTGTGAGCTCCATTCGACTCTTTGCCTGAGTCATTGGTTACATCTAATGAGTTTGCACCTGATTGTGGCTTGGAATTGCACACTGCCCTCTGCTGGTTATTAACGGAAGTGCGGCTCAGTGTAGTTGTCCAGTGGATCATTTCCTCTTGTTTTATAGTAAGATGCACCTTCATCTCCACTGTCATGCTGCCATCTTCATTGACCCGGAATGATTTTTCAATGTCGTCTTCGGTAGGCATAATGGGGTAATTCCCCTGCTCCACACCATCTGTACAGTCACAGGTCTCCATCTCGTCTGATTCCACTGGCTGACTGCCTTCAGTTTCCATTGATTCATTCTTTGTCCTATTGTGCTCTGTCAGATTTCCATTTAGTGACTTATTGATCTGCTCTACAAGGAACCTCTCAGAAGATAAAGAGAAATTCCTTGATCTTGAAATAGTCCCTGCTGGAATCTTTTTTTCTTCTTGTGGGCGAATGAGCCGATATTATTAGAAGACAGAAGATGGAAGATGGTGAGGAGGGAAAAAAGAGAAAAAACATTAATTAAACTTAAAAATCAGAAACTAAGATCAAAATCAGTTTATCACTAAAGTACGGAAACCTATTTCCACCACGTAAGAAAAAAATCATGTCTTAAAAAGTTAAAATTATGACATATTTAAGTCATAATTATGAGACAAAAAGTAAAAATTCTGACTTTAAAAGTAAACATTATGACATACTTAAGTCATAATTACGAGATAAAGTGTTGAAACTCTGACTTTAGAAGTCGAAATTAACTTAATTACTTCATAAACACATTGGTTGTATGTATGTATAAATATATATAAATATATATGTATATCTATATATTTACATATATTATTATATATATTTACAGGCAAGTAGATGTGGCCAGAATATGACTTATCTCATAATTATGACTTAAGTAAGTCATAATTTCAACTTTTACTTGCAATTATGACTTTTAAAGTCCTAATTTCAACATTTTATCGCATAATTATTACTCAAGTACTCATAATTTAGACTTTTTAAGGCATGATTTTTTTTTTCTTACATGTCAGAAATGGGCTTCCATACTAAAAGGGCAGTGCTAAAAATCATAAAAGATTTTGGGCTTACGTAGTGGTGTCTCAGTTGTTGCATGCAAAGATTCAGATATCCTTGACTGGACTTTAGTGGGAGCTTGGTGACTGTAGTTTCCGGGTCTGAAGGGTTCGTTACCAGCTGCCACAACAATCCCAGAGCACAAGATGAGGGCAGGAAGTCCTTCAACCTATAAACAGAAAAGAAACTTATGTGCATCCAGTAAATAACATTATTCTTATATTTGCAGAAGTTCAAACTTTAGGACATAAGTTCGAGCTTTAGTCAGTCATGTGTGTGAGTGATTATAGTGTACTCTCACAGCTGGGGGTTAGAATTAAAAAGCATGGCTTAGTACACCAAGGATTGACGGAATGACTGTAATGAACAAAGACATAGTATACTTTGAAGCCTAAAAGCTAAAAAGGCCAAAATCTTGCACAAAAACATATGTCAATATGTATTCCTAATTACCGTACCATTCTTTAAAGATAATTTAAACCAGGAAAGCATTTATATATGTACTTACTCTTCTGCCATCTTCTGTGTAAAGCTTCACAACTGGGAACTGCATCACTTGAGAAAGATAATCCAAAAGAGCTTCAAAATTTGGGGCTGTTCTCCTACGAAGAACGATTACTCGCTTCACGCTCGGATCCCTGTTTTTGTACACCGTCAGTCTTTTCGGTGTCCGTACCACCGCTCTATTTTCTGCCATTTTTCCTGCCCTTGTGGTCACTTCATTTCTTTTTGCTAGCTGCCGGACCACTTCTCTGCGTGCTTGCCACCCCGCACTGACACTTCTGGTAGTGTTCCAAGGGACCTGTCTCTTATGGACCTCATCCAAGTTAAAAGGCTTGACTTTCTTCTGATCTGAGCACAGATAAGAGCCCCCATCCTGCACATCATCAAGTGTACGGACAACATGTGTTCCCCTGGGTGTTGTGATGGTCCTTACCCCAAATGGCAGAGGCACTTTTTTGGAGAGGGCGTCTAGAAGGGCATCAAAGGTTTTAAAAGTGCGGTTGTTGATGACCATCCGGTGCCCTGTGAATTGAGGGTCCCCGCTCTTGTAGAAACATACCCTCTTAGTGGTAATGGGGTCTGGTTGGGGGTGGAGGGGTCTGGAGAACAACGTCTGCACGCTCCCCGCGGACACGTCGGGAAAGGGTGCATCATTAAGGTGTGCTGTGCTCATATTAAGAAATACTGGAAGAAAATAAAGAACCAACAGTTAAATAACAGACTTTTTTAGTTAAATATAACTTTATTTGAATATATTTGTATTTTGGTGTATAATAACAACATCAATTCTGCACGGCATGCTATAATATTGTTCTGTTTTTACTATCTGCGTCCCATTAGGTTTAATTCTCCCGTACTAAAATTGCTTCCACATCCACTTTGTGTCACCCGTAAAGCAAGTGCTTTTATAAATGAATATACTCTAGGGACTTTCAGCTGATGACAACAAAACAAAACCTTTAAATGATGTGATACGCTCTTTTAATGAAGTCTTTATACTTTGCAATTCCTACTACTACGAATGCATTAGAAAAATCAATCTGCAGTTCATTAGCAGCAACAACTACATTCATCTTTCAGGTATTGTTTTCAATTTTTCATTATAGTCATTAATGAAATGGCTTCCTGCAGTCAACAGTGAAATAACCTCTCTCAAGGACTAGAAGAGTTTGCTCAGGAATATTTGCTTAACATGACTAAGTAAACGAATGGAAGACAATAAACGAATGCTAAGGCTGATAGTTACAGAACTCAACTTAAAGTAGAGATACATGAATAATGTAATTTTTTGTATACAAGTGAACTTAAGAAATATGGAAACGGCTTTCTAAATGTGCTATATGCTATCTAAAAACATCATCTTCATAGAGATGGCTTTGCCGTGTGGCACAGACAGCCTCATTCAACAGACAAATGATGTTCCACAAGAATTTTTCAGGGCAATAAACCATTGCATAACAGCCACAATACATAATCTGGAAATCATGATTCAAAAGCACACATATATATAAAGCTCAAACACAAAAATCGCCGTCTAATCTGCTGCAAATGCAGTTACATAAAACAATCCATACAATGTCTCTTAAAACAAAGCAGGTACATTAATTTACCAATGTAAACATTCAAAATATATACAAAAAAAGCTACTAGATTTGATACTACTATTTAGATATTTGAAGCCACTCATCCTACCTTATTTCACATTTTCAGGAGGGTTGAGTTGGCGAGTTTGTTGTCCATCAACTGAAGAGATTATGAACAACGCTCAGGGCTATTTTGGGACGGCAGGCATCAGGGTCGATTTGTTTAATCTTTGGTCATGATTAAACAGCATTTTAAAGAAAGAGAGCATTAAGAATACTATAATTTCAAGCCTTTATATTTTGAAAGCACACTTTTAAATAGGTTACTTGTATAATCTAAGCTTTTGCACTAACATATAATTAAACTGTATATTTAGCCTAGGAGGTTTCTAACAGTACAGTACTGATAACCATAATAACAGTAAGTGTGATAATGAACGATACACAAACATAAAACATCATGCAAACCTTTCGGTTGGTCTCAACTGTTTATATAATACCTGCATTTTGTCTCATCTTACTGTATAATCAGCTAAACAAATTACATTTCTAAATGCTGTTTTAGTGGTTTTCCCTCAAACATAATGAAACATAAAGTATTTGTTCTGCTGCATGTGATATCCAGCAGATGGCTGAAGGTGTTTCTAATTTCTTGCAGAGATATAAGCAGATTTAAGGCCTCTGCTAATAGGGATTAGAGTAGGGTGAAGTAGAGAGGTTTTATGCTGTAGCTGACTATAAGGGAAAGGGAAGTCTCCGCTGGTAAAGCATGTGTCTCTCAGTGGGAGCGTAACTGTGACTACGGAAGCACAGCAGGGATATTGTGATTGTTATTGGTTTCAACAGGGCAACATCAGTTCTCAATGTATTACATCTGGGGTGATCTTGTATCACATGAATCGATCAGCACTAGATATGGACATGTACAGCATAAGAGATGACTTTGTTGATTCTGTTCATTCTTTAACTTGTATTAATTTTTTTATGTAATCGGTCACTGTTTGATGTTTTTCACTGACACTCAGCAGTTTCGAGTAATCTCAAGGCTCCCCGTCATGTCTCAGATAGTTTTATAGGATTTCCTTATCAGCATGGGGTGGAGATTAGCCTTGCAGTGTTTCTAGGGAAATTTCAAGCAGTTTGGTTTAAGCAGAACCTGATCAAGCTCTTACTCTATTCTATAACTAGTTAAGTTTCAGATGTCTTGATGTGATTATCAAAAAGTCGTGTAAGGTGTTAGGGCAAAACAAATTCACTGGATGGGGAATCACGTTGTCTTGATCTCTAAGGATTAGAGGCTTGCACACATGCCAGGCGCTGAGTAAGAAAGCATGGGATTTTATTTAATAACAAACAAGCACTAGAGTAATAAAATGCATTTAAATGAGATAAAAACATTGAGAGCAAAGTACATTTAATAACGGACTAAAAATATGTTAACATTTATTTGAATTACAAATAATTTAAAAAAGATAACATTAAATTGCTAAATACCTACCAGAAAAGTTGTACATATCCATTGCATATTATAGAATCTCACATGTTTGTATTATAAAGGGGTTTGCACTTACGGCACGTTTTGGTCAGTCACCCGGATGCTCGGCCATACTGGCGATATTCAGATGTAAACAACAGCATGGATTGCATGGTTAATGTGCTACTGAATATGTTCTGATAATTTATGCTGTCTAATCCATGGGAAAAAAACGTATGGAAGCTGCTAACCCTGCTGAAAAAACCAGCATATGCTGGTAAGGTATGTTTTGGTGCTGGGATGCTGGTTTATGTTGGTCCTTTGCTAGTTTATGCTGGTCCTTAGCTGGTTTATGCTGGTCATGTTGCTGGTCAAGGACCAGCATAAACCAGCAAAGGACCAGCATAAACCAGCATCCCAGCACCAAAACATACCTTACCAGCATATGCTGTTTTTTCAGCAGGGAAATCATATAGAGAAGGACTTAGTAAGCAGGAAAGGGTGCAATATTTTGACAAACTAAAGTTAATAGTTGGTAAAGATATATACAAGCAGTATTAATTAAGATATTAGCCTAATATTTCACCTACCTGACTGGAAATGATAAGAACAAACATGTTGTCAAGATTCTTGCTCTGGAAATCCTGGTTCAGTTTGGCCAACTACAAACACCTTTTGTTCCTCAGACAGGTTTTTTGCACTCTTTTCCTTGATTTGTTATAACTTTTGGCAGTCTATAGTACTCTAAACGTTTTTCCTGGTTCGACCAATTAGTACAGTCAAAAACATGACAATAATTGACCATTTTCAGCAGCAATAATCGTCAAAATTTGCGAGTTCCGTTCAGTTCTGTGGCATTGTTTATGTCCAGTGCCACTAAATGATGACACTCTATGCTTTATATTTTAGATGTGTATATAAAACTTACTAAAAAATTCAGAACATTATTAATTATATATAAAACAGCAGGACCAATATATTATTGATAGAAAAAAAATATTTAGATATCCACCTTATTTTCCCCGTAAGAGCAGATGCGGCCATTTGTACATTTTATGAGTCTGGCTTCCGATCTCATGGGCGCCCAGCTATTTTTAGCTGTACAAAACAGCTGGTTTTGCGGCTACTTCACGTTGTTATTCTTCTCTCGCCCATAGACTTACTTCCTTTATTTTACCTTGCCATATACTAAGAATGTGCTGCATTACCTTTACAAAAAAAATAAGAAAGATTTTTTTTAAACGTTATCCTACATTAAAACCTGTTATGTTATGCCAGCCGTTGTAGTAAAACGAGCAGGAGCGCACTCTAGTGTTGCAAACAGAGGTTGTTGAAATCTCACCACACAGCACTTTTCAGCACAAATCACTGCCAGTTCGCTCCATATGTTTTACAAATTTACATCACTTATATGTGAATCACTTATATGTGTCATTTGTAAGGAAAATAATTAAAAACTCGGTCGTTTCTTCGATTAGTGTTGCCTGCGCTTTACGTCGATTGATTCATGGCGCTTCTAGTCTACGGTTTGATTAGTGATGTCTGGGCTTTTCATAGAAACGCCTTCCTGCCAGAGCTGCTGCGTTCGCCGCCGGTTGTTGAGTGGTGTGTTCGCGTGTGGCTTTACGTTTTGTACATTTAAACTCTGTTTAAATTTAACAGTTACCGATAAACATCAAAAATGGGTAAGAAGGAAGAAGAAGAGATTATCCGGATCGCAAAAAAGATGGATAAAATGGCACAGAAGAAGAACGGGGTGAGATGTTTTGTCATGAATGAATTCCCTGTCTTGGACCAGACGAGGCTAACATTATGTAGCAAGCTAACAGCTACATACATAGAGAACAACTGATTTAATAATCTACAGCGAAACTGGGGATCTGTTTTCTGAATAGATTTAGTGGTTAATGCTTAAGTGAGAGAAATATATAGTGGTTTGGTTTATTGTTTAAGAAACGTAACGCTTAGCGGGGAAATTAGCAGCATTAGCTGTTGTTAGCGCGGATAAATGCACAGGGTCAGTCAGCGGGAGGCAGTAATGAAACTGATTTCTTTTAGAAAACAAACTGACTCTTGAGTTCAGTATGCTTAGGAATGTATAGTAAACTATGACTTTATCTAGATTATGTCAGGAAAAGTGAGGATAGTTAGGTGTTATGCTACATAGTTGCTTATGTTGACGTCGCTGTAAACAAATGCATGTATTAATGAAATTCCTATAAAGTGTCTTAAAAAAAATGAAATGTATTTTAATAAGTCGTGCTTTTTATTCTTTTTTTTTTTTTTATTAGGCTGGTGCACTGGATTTACTAAAGGAACTAAAGAATATACCCATGACCCTGGAGCTTCTGCAGGTAACATTATGTTTACTCTATTGTTTATTTAGTTGTTTCATTCTCACTTAAGTACTCAAATTTAACGAGAGATTTTCTCTGCTTTTCTTATGAACAGTCTACAAGGATCGGGATGTCTGTCAATGCCATCCGCAAACAGAGCACAGACGATGAAGTGACCTCACTGGCCAAGTCATTGATCAAGTCCTGGAAGAAATTGCTGGGTTAGTGTTATCAACAAATAACATTGACACCTTCATTTAAGTCTAATTGTAAGCAGACATTGTGTTTTAAAATGTCTATTATCATTTCTCATGAGTTTTCCCTCCATTTTTACAGTTTGGTTAAATTACCCATATATATACTTTCTTGGTTATTAAGAGGTCATAAAATACTTGTATCTGCATACTTGTATCAAATATAGACACTTAACGTAACTGTACTTAAAGTATGAAATCCGTTATATTAGAATTCAAGTATGAAACCATTCATTGTACTACACACACCCACACACGCATATTTAAAATGGGCCTTTTTTTGTCTAAATACTTTTAGGGCTTTTGCATAATATTATGTATAAATCTGTAATTAATGTTAAATTTCTTATGTAACATTAATTTAGGTCACAATGGGGTTGTGTTGTTGTAATACCATTAATAGCCTGTATGTGGTAGCAACTGCAGGTTTTCTTTTGTACAAGATTTTGAGTCACCACTCAGATATATAGGTCAATTTCTGATCATTTTAGTATTTCTCTGATGACACGTCTAACAAGTGGTTTTTGACATCCAGACGAACCTGCTGCCGAAAAGAACTCTGAGAAGAAAAAGGAGGAACGCACAACACCAGTGGTTTCACCGGCTCAAGCCAGTCCAGAGCCCAGAGAGGAGAGGTACTAAAACCATGTTAATGGTCATAAGGATATTATAAGACTGAATAATTGAATTGTTGTTGATTTTAAATATGGCTTTATAGCTCTAACTTTCTCACCCTGTTCCTTATTCCTCTGTCTCTTTATTTCTTCTCTATCAGCTCAAGCAGTAATTCTAGCAGTAAGAGTGAGTCTGTCGATGTGACACCCAACACATTGATAGCCACTTTCCCACGAGCACCGGGCACATCTGACTCGGTCCGTATCAAGTGCAGGGAGATGCTGTCAAATGCATTGCAAACAGGAGGCAAGTCATGGCAGGCCATTCTTCTGCACATGTTTTTCTCTTTGCTAAATTACCATACAGTGTCTTGCCAAGAATATTTGGACCCGTTACTAATTTTTTGTTTTTTTCTGAATTATAAATTCTACATTCAAACTTGCGTGAATGGTGCAAAACACATTGTATTTCAGTGAAGTGTGCGTGCGTGCATGCGTGCATGTATGTATACACACTACTAGATTTGAACAGTAAGATTTTTAGTGTTTTAAAGAAGTCTCTTCTGCTCACCAAGCCTGCATTTTTTGGTCCAAAGTACATCAAAAAAAGTAATTTTTTGAATTATTTTTACTAGTTGGAATAACTTCTTCTCTTTAAATTTTCTATTTAAATATATTTTAATATGTTAGCATCATGACTCTAGTCACATGATTCTCGTTATCCTTAATCATTCTAATATTCTTGTTTGCTGCTCAAAAACATTATTATTGTTAAACAGCTGAGTAGATTTTTTTTTCAGCTTTATTTGATAAATAAAACGTTCAGAAGAACAGCATTTATCTGAAATAGAAATCTTTTGTAACATTAAATGTAAATTTAAAGCATCCTTGCTAAATAAAAGTTCTTTCCCCAAAAAACAAAACTGACTCCAAGCTTTTGAATGGTATATTGTATAATGTTACAAAAGCCTTTTATGTCAGATAAATGCTGGTCTTTGTATCTTTCTATTCGTCAAAGAATCCTTATAAATAGCACTCAGCTGTTTTAAATATTGATGATAATAATAATAATAATAATAATAATAATAATAAATGTTTTCGGAACAGCAAATCAGCATATTAGAATGATTTCTGAAGGATCATTGTGATAATGAAGACTGGAGTAATGATGCTGAAAATTTAGCTTTGATCACAAGAGTAAGTTATTTTTAAATATATTCAAATAGAAAACAGTTATTTTAAATAGTAAAAATATTTTAAAATTGTGCTGTTTTTATAGAGGCCCATTTCCGCCACTGAATACATAATTAAAAGGGCAATTTCTACTTTATCTCACAACTCTGACTCTATTTTTCTCGCAATTTCGAGTTTACAATTCTGACTTTTTTTTTTATAAAGGTACAATTGTGAGTTATAAAGTCAGAATTGCAAGATATAAACTTGTTTCTCGCAGTTGCGAGTTTGTATCTGAATTCTGAATTGTGAGATATAAACTTGCAATTGAAAGTTATAAAATCCCATTCTGATGAGGAAAAAGACAGAATTCCAAGTTTATTTCACACAATTTTTTCTCACAATTTCGATTTACATCTTGCAATTCTGACTTTTTTTTCTCAGAACTGTGAGATCTAAAGGCACAATTGCGAATTATAAAGTCATTATTGTTAGATATAAAGTCAGAATTTTAGGATATAAACTCAAAAATTGTGAGAAAAAAAAGAATTGCGATATTTAAACTTTTTTTCTCACAATTGTGAGTTTGTATCTCGCAATTCTGACTTTTATCAAAAATCTGACTTTTTTTTTCTCAGAATTGTGAGATATAAACTCCAGTTATATAGTCCAGTTCTGATGAGAAAAAAAGACTGATATGTTCACAGAATTGCGAGTTTATATCTCACAATTCTGACTTTATAACTTACAATTGCGAGTTTATATCACACAATTCTGACTATATTTCTCAGAATGTTTTCACAATTTCGAGTTTTCGAGAAAAAAGTCAGAACTGTAAGAAATTGCAATAACTTTTTTTTTTTTTTTTTTTATTTAGTGGCAAAAACGGGCTTCCATAATTTTTGCTTTACTTTGGATCAAATAAATTCAGTTTTGGTGAGCAGAAGAGATGTCTTAAAAAGCATTAAAAATCTTGCTGTTTAAAAACTTTTCACTGGTAGTGTATATATAAATTGTGTTTTGCATTTTCTTGTTTTTAAATGCTTAAAGTGTTGTCTTATTTTTCTTTTAGATGATCACATTGCGATCGGTGCTGACTGCGATGAACTTGGAGCTCAGATCGAAGAATATATCCTTTTCATATTCATCTCAAAAAGTAGTAATTGCTATTGAAATGTGAGCGAACTCTCACTGAAAAAATACTAGTTGACAATACAATACAAAATTTCACATGCGTTCCTTGACCAACTTGCACGTATCTTTGTGGAGTTCAAAAATACTGATATGAAATACAAGAATCGCGTACGAAGCCGAATCTCCAATCTTAAGGATGCAAAGAACCCCAACCTGAGAAGGAATGTGCTGTGTGGGAATGTGAGTCCAGAGCGCATGGCAAAAATGACAGCAGAGGTGAGTGACAATCAGTTCACTTTAACATTGTGTAATAACTATAGGAACATGTTCTCTGTCATACTGACAGTGTGAATCAAAATCCAACAGGAAATGGCGAGCGATGAACTAAAGGAGATGCGTAAGAATCTGACCAAAGAAGCCATCAGGGACCACCAGGTGGCCACTTCTGGGGGCACCCAGACTGACCTGTTCACCTGCGGGAAGTGCAAAAAGAAGAGGTGTACCTACACGCAGGTAAATCTAGACAATGTTTTATGAATATCGCTGTAGGTTTTTTAATATATACATGTTATATAAACACACTTATACTTCCTGTAGGTTCAAACTCGAAGTGCTGATGAACCGATGACAACGTTCGTCTTCTGCAATGAATGTGGAAATAGGTGGAAGGTATGTTATATAAATATTTTGTTGTATCCATTGATGATATTATATTCCGACAAATGGAAAATTTGAATTATTTCATTAACACGTCTCTATTCAATCTGTTTTCACAGTTCTGCTGAAGTTGGGGGTTGTTCTCAGTGTTTGGAGATGTAGCTAAATTCCAGGACCACGTTTCTATATCATGGACAACAATTTAATGGCGCACCTGATGTACAAAGGCCACAATAGATCCCATCAACCGTTTGTTTTATTATAATGGTCCACAAACTCATGTCCTGTGTTTTAACTTGATGTATAGCTAGGCCATAGGCCTTTGGACTATGATCAATGTTGTTGAATTTGTTTTCTTTTACCATCACTTTTTATACGTAGTTAAACATTTTGACAACATTCATATTTAGATAGTTTTGCTTCGCTCTAATAAAAGCTAGTCAAAGCTATTTAATTTTCCTAGACAAACTTGCCCATTTAAAAAAGAAAAAAAAAAAAAAAAAGCTTTTAGCGTTTGTTTGCTTTTGGAAACGGCTCAAGATTTTTTTTAAACTTGTTCATTTGGAAGATACTTTGAGTCTCTTTGTCACTCTGAATTATACATATTTATATGCATGATCTACAAATTTTTACTGTGTACATGGCTTTTACTTTCAGGAGTAAAATGTTTAAAAGATTGATGGTGATTGTGAATTTATACGTCATCTTAAGATGACACTTTATATCTAAGATGGTTGATTTTCTTGTCGATTGTCAATTGTCAATTTTTATTTTTACTTTTAACTGTTCATAAGTTAATTTGAATGATTTGCGTGGAATCCAGTCATAAAATTTAAATTTACTGTGTAATGCCAGATGTCATGGAATTTCCTAAATCTCACCTTGTTCTTAAACACAGAAGTAAGCCTATGGGTGAGACTTCCGGTTCATTAGTCGTGGAAATAATGAGAAAAATAATGACGTGCTGTAAACAGTAAAACTGCACTACAAACCAGTGTGTTCATAATTATGATAATGTAAATAATATGGTAAGACACATGAATTTTTAATATCAATCAGCAAAATTTGCTGCTTTGGACAGCTGAAAATAGCTGGATGAGACCGGAACCCAGGCATATAAAATTTTGAAATTACCGCACTCGCTCTTACTGCAAAAATAGAGCGGATAAATCAGCAGTAGGCCAGTACACTTAAATAACAATGTAAATATTAAGCTGCAAAAATTATATTTAAATATGAATCCTGCAATGGCGCAGGCGCACTGTTTCATTTACTACATGTAAACTGAAATGCGTGTAACCCTTATGATGTTTTTAGCCTCAATATATGAGTACATGAACACAAACAATCTCTACAACTGCTCTATGGTCATATATACAAACAGAAACAGGTCTTTACAGCAGCCTGTCAAAATAAACGTTTGGTTTAACTTGAAGAAACTTTGACAAATATATTACTCAATGTAATAATAGTGCAATACTACTACTAATAAAATGAAAAGAATATTTACCAGAAAAATGTAAATGCACAACACAGTATTGCTGAATTTTTTTTTTAAATTAATTATGCTTTTAAAGATGCTTTTAACTCATAATTTTATGAAAATGGAATGCAGAAAATTAATGCAAAATAAAGAATTTGGTAAAAACGTATTTCATAGGGCCTTAAAATTACATTTTTGTTAAATAATTCATTAAATTGCTGTTAAACTGTGAGTTTCCTGATACAGACATGCTTTTTGAATCATATTTTTTTATTTCACCACTAAAACAGTAGAGAAAAAAAAACTGAATCCAGAAAAATTATAATTCAGAAAAAAACAAAATGTAATTTGAGAAAAAAATAACTGATTTCACAGAGCCCTAGTTAACTGCAACTAAATAGGTAGTCTTATAGATCAAGGTTACTGTAGATTCTAGATACTGTAGACAGTGGTATTTGTAATCTTTTTTTTTCTTTAAGATTTAGTGATGATTTTTTTTAAACGCTTCAGTGCGTACATCAGACACGTAGGCATCTTTTGGGTCCATATATTATCTAGAACAGCTTTTTATAATTACTTTTTGTGCATGATAGGCATTTGAATTCATGTGAATTATCTAAATGACCCATAACATAATCTCAATTTATTTTATTTATTTGTTGTTTTGGTTTTGTTTTGTTTAATAGAGGTCATTTGTTTGCTTTTCTCTGTAAGGCAGATCATTCAAAAGGGTCATCGGATGCCCATTTTCCACAAGTTTATATAATTCTTTGGTTAAAATTTCTCTAAAGGTAGTGTAAAACAACACCAGTTTTACCTTGTCAAAAACAGCTCTGTTTACAGCGATGCATTTCGGTGTCCCTTTAAATGCTGATGAGCTCTGCTCACCCCGCCCCTCTCTTCCGTGGGTGACGAGCAGTTCTCTGAGACTGTTAACTTTAGCCGCATTCATCGTGGATCTTGCTAACTAGCACATTATTGGGAAAGGTGATTTGCAAAGATTCATTAAAAAAAAAAATATATATATATATATATATATATATATATTCACTTCTGCTGTAGGTAAAGCTGGATCACGAATGATTCACACGAACATAGACGTCGCATTTAGGCAATAATCCTCTGCATCTTCAGTCAGAAGTCAGGAGTAAATAACTACTATGTTCATTATTACATCCAACAAGAAAACACCTCAATCGCTTAAGCAACATTCTGCTCCGGCGTCGAAAACATTGGCGGTGAGTTTACAGCTCACTCAGGGCTGGTCTACGCTAAAAAACAATCAACAATCATGGGAGGGGCCTGTGCAGAACTACATCACTCTGCCAAGAATCTGTGAACGGCTTGATCTGAGAAAGTGGTTATTATTTATGCAGATTTAAAAAGAAAAAAAAAAAACACTGGGTGGATTTTTATCATTATAGGATGGAAAAGTACACACTGACAACACACATTTGTGTTCAAACAACATATAAAAGTGAATTTTGCATCCGATGACTCCTTTAACAAGCAACAAACAGCATAAAACAGATTAATGATGATGAGATAATGTGTTCTAAAGAAAAATATATCAGCGTATAAGATCAGTCATGGCAATGTTACTTTTGACATCAGCAATCAATACAAAGTGGATAGTACTTGCCATTTGCGGGCAGATGACATGTTGCTCAGTTTGGTGAATTTCTATCACTCTCTTCTCAGATGATTTTGCTGTAGTACCCACTACCGCCTTGATGTCCTAACAAGCCCCTTGCATTAGCAATGTCTCATCTGAATAACAAACAACCCTTTGGTGGTTGTTCTTGACGTCCTTTTGTGCATATGGAAAACAGGAGGTTTATATCATCCTAAAACCACTGCATTTTTACTCATCATTTACAGTAGTTCAAGATAAGGAGAGCAACTCACCCACTTTTAATAGGAAAAGATGTTTACATTATGGATGCTCTTTATGTGTACACCAACTTTAGCCCTTAGAAACAGTTAAATGGGGAGGACACTTTTTCAAGGTTCTTTTGTGAGGTTCCCAGGTGCATCCTCTCCAGAGCGGAGAGTGAGTGGGCAGCACTGTTACGCTCCACTGTAAATGAAGACCAAACAGAAACCCCTGGGGTGATTCTGAACATTTGGATTCATTATTTAAATGGCAATAGGCAAATATAGATCAAATAATGGCATTTTGGGTACTGGTGATCTTTCTGAATAATTCTCTATAGTTCTCTATATCCATCGCAATATGATTGGATATCACTGGTTATGATCGACTGTGATTGGTTCATGAGATAAATCCTGCCTCTTGCGTTTGTGCGCATTCCAGTCTAAATAACAATAATGGCATTAATGGGAAGGCTAATTTAAAAAAGTAAGTAAAAAACTAACACACTTACAATCGTGGCCAAAAGTTTTGAGAATGACACAAATATTAGTTTTCACAAAGTTTGCTGCTAAACTGCTTTTAGATCTTTGTTTCAGTTGTTTCTGATGTACTGAAATATAATTACAAGCACTTCATACATTTCAAAGGCTTTTATCGACAATTACATGACATTTATGCAAAGAGTCAGTATTTGCAGTGTTGGCCCTTCTTTTTCAGAACCTCTGCAATTCGACTGGGCATGCTCTCAGTCAACTTCTGGGCCAAATCCTGACGGATAGCAACCCATTCTTTCATAATCACTTCTTGGAGTTTGTCAGAATTAGTGGGTTTTTGTTTGTCCACCCGCCTCTTGAGGATTGACCACAAGTTCTCAATGGGATTAAGATCTGGGGAGTTTCCAGGCCATGGACCCAAAATTTCAACGTTTTGGTCCCCGAGCCACTTAGTTATCACTTTTGCCTTATGGCACGGTGCTCCATCGTGCTGGAAAATGCATTGTTCTTCACCAAACTGTTGTTGGATTGTTGGAAGAAGTTGCTGTTGGAGGGTGTTTTGATACCATTCTTTATTCATGGCTGTGTTTTTGGGCAAAATTGTGAGTGAGCCCACTCCCTTGGATGAGAAGCAACCCCACACATGAATGGTCTCAGGATGCTTTATTGTTGGCATGACACAGGACTGATGGTAGCGCTCACCTTTTCTTCTCCGGACAAGCCTTTTTCCAGATGCCCCAAACAATCGGAAAGAGGCTTCATCGGAGAATATGACTTTGCCCCAGTCCTCAGCAGTCCATTCGCCATACTTTTTTGCAGAAGATCAATCTGTCCCTGATGTTTTTTTGAGAGAGAAGTGGCTTCTTTGCTGCCCTTCTTGACACCAGGCCATCTTCCAAAAGTCTTCGCCTCACTGTGCGTGCAGATGCGCTCACACTTGCCAGCTGCCATTCCTGAGCAAGCTCTGCACTGGTGGCACTCCGATCCCACAGATGAATCCTCTTTAGGAGACGATCCTGGTGCTTGCTGGACTTTCTTGGACGCCCTGAAGCCTTCTTAACAAGAATTGAACCTCTTTCCTTGAAGTTCTTGATGATCCTATAAATTATTGATTTAGGTGCAATCTTAGTAGCCACAATATTCTTGCCTGTGAAGCCATTTTTATGCAACGCAATGATGGCTGCACACGTTTCTTTGCAGGTCACCATGGTTAACAATGGAAGAACAATGATTTCAAGCATCATCCTCCTTTTAACGTGTCAAGTCTGCCATTCTAACCCAATCAGCCTGACATAATGATCTCCAGCCTTGTGCTCGTCAACATTCTCACCTGAGTTAACAAGACGATTACTGAAATGATCTCAGCAGGTCCTTTAATGACAGCAATGAATTTTTTCGGGATTAAGTTAATTTTCATGGCAAAGAAGGACTATGCAATTCATCTGATCACTCTTCATAACATTCTGGAGTATATGCAAATTGCTATTATAAAAACTTAAGTAGCAACTTTTCCAATTTCCAATATTTATGTAATTCTCAAAACTTTTGGCCTCGACTGTATATTCAGAGTCTGTCCCTTTTTATACTAACCAGTTAAGCATTAATGATGTTAAAATTATAGATAATACATTTAATAAGTTTTATATAAAAAATGTATGTAGGCCCAAATTATTGCCTAAATGCAAACATTTTTGGAATTCATTATATAGTCAGACTGATGGAAAGGTTGTTTGGAAATTACCTAATAAATAATAATGTATTACTAATAAAATTAAAGAAGTTACATATAAAATTATTCATCTTATTTATCTGGTAAAACAAGTAGTTGCAAAATTCTTTAGAGATATGGATACTACATGTATCATTTGCAACATAGAGGAAGAATCCGTTAAACATTTCTTTTATGATTGTATATATACCAAGATGTTTTGGATTGATATTGAATATCTAATATTGAAAATTTTTAAATTAAAGATTCAATTCTCTGATAGAGATGTATTTTTGATTTATAAGAATATGAGTCTGGAGCAAAATTTGGTGATTAATTTAATAATTATGTACGGAAAATATCATATACATAAACAAAAATGGTCTAATAACAAACCTGACATCTTATTATTCAAAACTGAAATAAAGCGTCACATTGAAGATTTAAAAGATCTTAGAAATAGAAAAGCAAGAAGGCTGTATAGAATTTTTGAATCCTTTTCTTATGAAAATGTATTGTGAATTATCCCCTGTGTTGCTGCTTTTTTTGTGTGTGTGTGTGTGTGTGTGTGTGTGTGTGTGTGTGTGTGTGTGTGTTTTGTTTTTGTTTGTTTGTTTGTTTATTCCTTTGATGCTATTAGGAATGTATTTGATAATATTTGAAAACATTGTGATCCTCTTTGGATGTATGTTGTATTAATGTTCTTGTTATCCAGTTAATAAAAAAAAAACAAAAAAAACCACAGCTTCTATTGTACAACTGTTAGTGTAAGCTAGAGAAAAGTGATTATTACATTTTAAAATGGATATTTTTTCTTAAAAAAAACGCATTGATTTGCCACAGGAGGCACTTATTCACCCCTGCATTCCTCTGAAAGAAGGAAGTCATGAATGCCTTGAGGGTGAGTAAATTTGCTAATTTTCATTTTTGGGTGAACTAACCGTTTAAGGTAAATCTCCGTGTCTGAGCTTTGATGAGTGATGACCAACAAAATTAAAAAGTACTTGCAAGTTAATTATTAAAAAAAATAGCTGAATATAGGTTGACAAATAAAACATATTTTTAAAATTGTTACTGCCTTGAGTTATTATTTTGGAATAAATGTAAAATGCTTAAACACTAGCTTGATGAGATTCATATTTCATAAATGGAATACTGATTACATTGTTAATGTATTTTTTTTCTGTAGGCAATATTTATCTAACCAAGAAAACGTAACTGGGACATGAATTTACATTTGATTTAAAAAAACAAAACAAATCAAAACAAAAAAACGTTGAGATTTCTCATATTAGAACACCACCGCACACCATTTTATGTATATATTGTATATATTCTATTATTTAATTTTTTTATTTTATTTTAAAGGAGGGCATTGCATTTGTTTTATTATTTATGTTTTGTAGTTTTCTGACTTTATTTATAGAACAGTATGAGTAGACAGCAAAGTAAGGATGAGAGAGGTGCAAAAGCACCCAAAAAAAGACACCATATGGATTCGAACCTGAGTTCCCATGATCACACAAGCTCATATATGGCATATATGTCAATCTACTATTCCTCAGCTCTGACAACAATCACACATTTTAAAATTTATTGTGCTTTATTGTATCTTAAAGTTTCCAAATGCCCACAAATCATTATTTTTCTCAATTCATTAAAACAGAAAAAAACCTAATCTGATTACTGTAAACATTCACATATTATTAATAAAAAAAAATATTATAATTTTCATGTAAACTGATTTGAAAATAACACTTTTTGTATACTTTACAGAACAACAACAAAAAAAGAAAGAGAGAGAGAGAGAGAGAGAGAGAGAAAGAAAAAAAGATTTATAGGCAGTATAACTCCAAACCATTGGCTTAGATTGTGTTTGAGGTTGATCTATGTGGTGAATCCATCAGCTCAAATTGCACACATCAATTGCACATTTCATATTGAGTTAGTCTAAGACAAGTAGAAGCACCACCATGAAATACATGTTGGTAGATGTACGTCTGGACTCAGATCAACAATGGTAATGAACTGTACCTGACTAACCGAGAGACTCGCTTTCTTAAATTTGCGACTTCAGCGCTTGACAAAACCAATGGTGTTTTTCGCTCCGAAACTAGAGGCAAATGAAGTGCAATAGTCACCGTGCAGGACAAGTCATCTCATGAATTGATCAAAGGCCCAGAGTCTACGTACTGTATGTGGCAAGAGTTTAAATCAACTATTGCCAAAAAAGAGATGTCACAAAATTGAATGTCAAGGCACTTCCCCGAGTGAGGATCTTGTCTTTGAGCGACATGAAAGTCAGGCAACAAAGTAATTCACAGAACTAAAAATATAGTAAGAACTTGGCAGCTCCAATTCTAGTCAGTTATATTGGAGAGAAAGCTAATCGCACAGTTTTACTGGACTTGGCTACTTTGGTGTCATCTACTTACGAGGGTCCTAGCAATAAAACCTGCACCTTTTCCAGTCAGGGCTCTTGTTTAGATCTAAATACTGTAGTATAATACCTGCATGTTAAATCTCTTCGAGGTCATTCGTAAAAATATTACTTCCTCTACATACTGTACACAAATGAGGCTTTTAGTCTTTTGGTTGAGTACACGCAACCAACTCTTAGCTGCTCGTTCTGGATGCAGCATGGGAATAAATGAATGCTATGATAGAGAAAAACACTTGAAGACAGATGATATTTATGTAAATAAATTCTTGATACTTTCTAGCTGAGAAAATAACTGTACTAAGCAATTTGAGATATGCTATTTGATTTTAAATACTGATTTAAATACATGATATTATTTATTTCTCATCCACACTACTGATATATTTCCCCCTTCAAATAACGATAGTTTTAGTTTTTTTCTGATAATGATTTCTCATTGGAGATGCCAAGTCATTATAATAGGGGTATTTAATAAACAATACTGTTTTACAACAGGGCGTCCCGTGAGTAGAGCTGAAGTGTTGCCTTGACTTGAGCTTTGATTCTCATACGCATTTTTCATAAACGGGCAATACTTGTTACCCATAATTCCCTTTTCTTTAAATATTATAACACGAGAAAACAAAGGTTGAAGAAATGTAATACAAATTCATAAATATATCTACTGTATATACTGTATATAGCCCACGATTGGTATCACATCTTCCTTCGAACATTGATACAAAAAAAAATGATTAAAAAAACCCCTTCAACACAAATAAAATAGATTATTTTCTTAAAAACATCGAAACGCACTGATAATCCTTTGGAGCATCTTTTGCTATGCTGATCTGTAGCAGTACATGTGGTGTTGAGCCCTCAGGAAATTTGAGACATTTTTTTTTTTAAATCCAGTGACCTGGAGACCTGAGCGTCTTTTTTCAGGTACAGATCGCTATAGCGGTAAAATCCCTGGGAGGACCCACGCTGAGGCCCTTTTAAACATATTCTACACGAGAAAAGGTAACGAACGAAAGATAGGGAGGGGGCATTCGGCCAGGATCACAGAGATCTAAGATTCCACCAGCTGCTCAGAGACTGTCTTAAGCAGGTCTTTGTAGACCGGCGAGTTCATGAATCGCGGATATGAGTCTCTTTGCATTAACGTGTATATCTGGAGCTGGGCGTCATCGAACGTGTGGGACGTCGGCTCCAGCATGTTCCTGTTTATAACCTCCCGAACTCTAGAGTCGAGGCTCACCTAAAAGAAAAAAGCAGAGAAAATGAAAATATTAATCAAACTGATTAAAAGTGTGATTAGGTTGTTCCTGATGCGTTCCCTTACCTCTTTGGGCGAGAGGATAGAGATGTAGTCTTCATATATTATCCGCGCCTTCTCCTCGATGACGCTCTTATTGGTTTCCTTAGTGAATTCCTCGCAGGCCAACCAGAAGAGCATGTTTTCTTCACTGAACTCTGTGCGCAGAAACTGCCGGAAGGCACTTCTTCCAGCGGGGCAGTGCATCAGTTTGTCGAAAGATTGCCCCCACAAGTTTACCTCCTCCGCAGTCGGTTTCGGACTGCCAAAAAACAAAGGGGTCTTAGTCAATTTTGGCAGCCAAAGAATCAGTAGCAGTTTTCCTCTGTTCTTCATGATATTTTCAGGACTGTTACAGCAAAAATATTTTAGGTGTAATTTGTCAGAAAGCTGAAAGTTGCAGAACTATAGTCATTCATTTAAATAAAAATAAAGAACTTTTTGGGTAATTTGTCTGAAAGTTGCATCCTTAAAAAAATAAGAAAAATAGAAATTAATGTAAATAAAAATAAATTATATTTCAGGGTCATTTCTTAGAAAGTTGCATCCTACTGAAAAATAGTAATTATTGTAAATAAAAATAAACAATATTTTGGTGTAATTTGTCAGAAAGTTGGATCCTACAGAGTAATAGTCATAATTTAAACTTAAATAAAAATAAAGCAAAGTGTGGGGTCATTTGTCAGAAAGTTGCATCCTACAGAAAAATACTAATTCACTTAAATAAAAAATATATTTATTTTTTTGATGTAATTTGTCAGAAAGTTGCATCCTACAGAAAAATTGTAATTTATTTAAATAAAATCAAAAAATATTTTGGGGTAATTTGATAGAAAGATTCATCCGACTGAAAAATAGTAATTCATTTAAATAAAAAAAATAAAGATTATTTTGGGGTAATTTGTCAGAAAGTTGCATCCTACAGAAAAATGGTAATTTATAAAACAAAAAAATCAAAGAATATTTTGGGGTCATTTGATAGAAAGTTGCATCCTACTGAAAAAGTAGTAATTCATTTAAATAAAAATAAAGAATATTTTGGGGTAATTTGTCAGAAAGTTGCATCCTACAGAAAAAATGTTATTCATTTAAATAAAATCAAAGAAAATTATGGGGTAATTTGTCAGAAAGTTGCGTCCTACAGAAAAATTGTAATTCATTTAAATAAAAATAAAAGAAATATATATATATATATATATATTTTGGGGTAATTTGATAGAAAGTTGCATCCTACTGAAAAGTAGTATTTAATTTAAATAAAAATAAGGAATATTTTGGGATAATTTGTCAGAAAGTTGCATCCTACAGAAAAAAATATATAATTCATTTAAATGTAATCAAATAATATTTTGGGGTCATTTGATAGAAAATTGCATCCTACAGAAAAACAGTAATTAATTTAAATGAAAAATAAAGATTACTTTGGGGTAATTTGTCAGAAAGTTGCATCCTACAGAACTATAATAAAGAATATTTTGGAGTAATTTGTCAGAAAATTGCATCCTACAGAAACATTGTAATTAATCTAAATAAAAAAATATTTTGGGGTTATTTGTCAAACAGTGGCTTCCTACAGAAAAACAGTAATTCATTTAAATAAAAACAGAATATTTTAGGTATAATTTGTCAGAAGGTTAAATGTTACACAAGTATAATAATTAATTGTAATAAAATTGAAGAATATTTGGGGTCATTTGTCAGAAAGTTGCATCTTAAATAAAACTAGTAATTTATTTAAATAAAAATAAAGAATATTTTAGAAATTTGCATCTTGCAGAAATTGAGTAACCAATTAAAATAAAAATTAAGAATACTTTGTGTATTTCTCAGAAAGTTGCATCTTGCAAAACTATAGTATTTTACAGAAAATGCTTGTTTTTTTCTTTCTTTCCTTTTTTTTTTTACATATAAAATCAAATTAGACATAATTAACATTACATTGTAGTTAGCCAATATGTCAGTTTTTATGACTTGTAACTCAAGGTTTCAACTACTTTTACTAAATCTCTTTTTATACAAGGCTGGAGCGACTGACCTTTCCTCGAAGTCAGCATTCCCCTCAGCTTTAAAATCATACGAGGCTCTCCGGTTCCTCTCTTCCCTGTCTTCATTCCTAACAGTGAGACTGCAAGGTAGTACACACATCATGATCCCAAGACACCTAACAGTAGGCATCAGGAAGCCTTGGAGTAGCTTTCACCTGCTCAATGTTCAGTTTATAACTGTAACTGATGTTCATTAAAAGCTCACAGCCAGAACATCATGAGTTCTGGTGATTTTCAAAAGCAGATGTCTTGGGATCTTCAGAACATTCCAGTAAAAATGACATCACACTTATAAGCAGAACAAGCAAAAACAGCATGCAAATCGCATCCAAACAATATCCCAGGTACATTTACTGTAGTAAAGCTAATGGTCTTGTCACATGTAATTATTTTCTCATGATAAGGTGATTTCCTGGCCATTAGTTGGGCCCAAAACTGACCTTGTTAGATAAGTATCTCAAATTAGCTGCGTAACGAAAAAGGAAAAACTCCTACCAGGAGCAGCTGCAGCAACAGCACCAACAGAAGCAGCAGGCGTTGGAGCCACGGTTCCCCTGGCCGGGCTGCTCGTTCTGCGCCGGTGCTGTGGTGCCCGCCACCGACTCCTGCTGCACCGACATCTGCCTCTTTCGCATCTCCATCCGCTCTGATCCCATGGGCTGCAGGAAACAGGATGCAACTGAGACGGAGCCAATACAACTGCAGCCACAGAGATCAACGGGACGAATTAATGGTTCAACAAAGCAATTGTAGGGTGTAGATATCGGAGGAAGTTGTTTTCCTCAAGTCCACTTAAACATTTTGTGGCTTGCAATAGAGAAAATAATGCTTTTAACAAAACAACAAATATGCACGAAAGTGGTTTCCATTAACTGACTATTCTAGAAAATAAAGGGATGGAACGGCAACCCCCAGGAGATGCTAAATGCGCATATAAATTGGATGAAGAAGACATGCTTTAACTTGAACAGAAACCAAAATGTCCTAGCATGTCACAAACACTAACATGACCTAACATGTCATGTCACTTGTCATATTAACACCATTTTCTTTTTTGGAAAGGCTTTCTTTAGTGTGGAAAAAGTCAACCTGTACAACTAAATAACTGATAGATTCCATATCTGAATCATAAGCATGTTGATGAAATAGCTTATTATCATAAGATAATTATCACATTCAGTGTTACAGTGCTTCTCATTCTGCAAACATGCTTAGGCCTACTGCACAATAAATTTAGACTTGTTGCCATGTGGGTGGGTTTTCTCTATTTCTTCAGGCTTTGGTTTCTGTACTGCTTTAAACAACCTGGCTTTGGGGCTCAAACAAACCATGCATAACCATTTGAAACGAATGCATAAGGTCCTGGACTGAGCTGTCTTCATAAATGCATGGAGTTATAATTAATAAATGACTCCTGGTCAATAGTTGTGATGTTGCTAATCTTCCAAAGAATCGTGGAATCAAATTCCTAGCTTGAGCTCGAAGATGTTGGAATATTTGGGGGTAGGAGGGGGCGCAGCACGCATCTAGCTGCAGTCGGATCCCTTCATCAGTGATCACAGCCGCGGTGCATAAGAAATGCTCGAACCGTGATTGATGGTAATAAACACGATTTAAAAAATCATTTGGTAATTTACGGAATATTTTGCATGCACGATTAGCAAACGATGATGGTTACACTGCCTCACAGAATAATGATAAGGTCTGCTAGATTTTTTTACCGAGGCAGAACAGACGAAAATGAATATTATAGGTTTAAATGTAAACCGCATCCTTAAAGATGGGGCGCAATGGGAAAAATAAAAACACAGCGCATTCTACTCTAGTGAAAAGCGAAAACGTAACGGACTAACAGCATTTCCATCGCATATCCTCGCATTGCAAAGTGCCACCATGAAGCACAGCTACAATATCTCTTTATCGCCCAGGACAACCATCGAAAAGACATTTCTGTCAAACATGACATGCCATCTTCAACAATCCAAATCAAAGGTCGTTTTCTCCACGGATACCTTGTACATTCAAAAACAACTTTGCATCCCCATACTTACAATTTCACCATGTATGCCCAGAGATAAGAGATATTCTTTGCCTTGATTACATCCGTTGGCATAAGGATTTTTTAAAGACCGGCTGTTTTTTGTCAGTGCGCATGCGCGTCTCTCGCAAGCTGTGGCGGTGGTAGCGTAAATCCTCTGGATGTCACTGATACATGATGCACTTGCATCTAACGGTGAAATACGACATGTTTAAATGTTTTCCTACACTCCTGCGGTTCTTAGTTTAACATTATTTACACACCCAACGCCACGCATTCGCGGTTTGTCAAGACAAACGAGTCGCAAACGTCAGCTCAGTAATGAATAAAACGCTTAGCTTGAATATTATTTTGTGTAGGCTATTTAATGGAGGAGGTTGGCTAGGTTTCACACTGCCACCAATGAAATGCGTGTTCATGCGGACGATTTTGTCCCTGTGCGCCTCACATGAGGTGTCAATAATGTGTCTCAGAATGTGACTGACAGGGTTATGCTGGACCATGGGCTTGAAAATGTGAGGAAGACCCCCGCCCTAAGCACAGGAACATCATACGGAGGTTCCCTTTCTCGGCAGGAACCAGGGCTTCCTAGAGTCACTTGTGACATAATGGATTCTTGTGCACTCTTAGATGAAATGTATGTGTTTTACAGGAATGTAATAAACACTCAGCAAATTCTTCAAATAAATGATTAAATAAATAATAGTGCTATCAAACTGATTAATCGTGATTAATCGCATCTAATATAAAATTTGTGTATACATAACATGTATGTATAAATATACACACCTAGATGTATCCACCTAATTGGTGAGACTTCTGGTTCGTAGCCGCTATAGGGAAATAACCAGAAGAATAACAACGTGCAGTAAATGGTAAAACTGTTTGTACTACAAACCAGTGTGTTCATAAATAAGAAAGTACATTCAAATAATATGGTAAGACACACCAATTTGCAATATCAAGCAGCAAAACGAACCGTTTTGTACAGATTGTACAGATTTTAATGAAACCGCAGCCAAACCCATACAATTTACAAATGTCTGTGTTCACTCTTACGTGGATATATTTAAGAAATAAATGTAATATATGTTTAGATATAATATAAATCATATATAAATAGGAATACATTTTTTTAGGATAGGGCAATATTTGGCCGAAATACAATTAGTTGAATATCTGGAATCTGACGGTGCCAAAAACAAATAAAAAATAAAATAATCTAAATATTGAGAAAATTGCCTTTAAAATTGTCCATATGAAGATCTTAAAAATGCATATTACTAATCAAAAAATATTTTTTGATATATTTATGGTAGGAAATGTACAAAATATCGCCATAGAATATGATCTTTACTTAATATCCAAATAATTTTTGGCATAAAAGAAAAATCGATAATTTTAACCCATGCAATGTGATTTTGGCTATTGCTACAAATATAAATAAACTTTTATTTGGATGCAATTAATCGTGATTAATCAATTTGACAGCACTAATAATAATAATAATAATAATAAAATTATTAAATTATTAAAATGATTAAAAATAGCCTATAGACTGGAATAAGACATGGCTCGATTATTCCTCACTAAAACAATATTTTAAATATCAGTATTTTAATTTTGTGCAAGTGAAGACTGGAAAACATTAATCCATTTGTTCTTTCAGTGTGAAATTTGATCTGAAATGATCCAGTTCTTTAATATCAGAATAAAACAAAATATTATTACGTTATTGTAGTACCACCATGCAGCTGATCGTTGGAATGTTTTGTTAATTTCTTAAGTTTAACATGGCAGATTCAAACTGTTTACAGTACACAATACAAATTTCTCAAATTACTAGCCTTATCCCACTTTTAACTAAAACCCTAGCTTATTAAATCTCTAATAATATGGTTAATACATTGAGATCAAATCTTGGTGACAACAGAATAGAGGCGAATAGCAGCACCACTGACTCTGTCCATGGTCCTGAATTCGAATCAACATAACAGTTTCTAGCAACCAAACGCATACAAATACTCGTTGTACAATGAAAAAACATATATAAAAATATAAAAGCATTACTTTGTAAACATGAGAACTGTTATAGTCTGATATGCAAGCGCCTATGACTTTAACCCAACAACATGACGTGTTCATTTGCTGACATAATTAGCAGTCGCATACAGTCGTAATTACCATCTTTGCCGGTGGATATCTTAGGACATTACTGACATCTGCTGGAGCAGTGAGCGGAATTGCTGGAAAAGCCAATTGTGAGTAAGACATCAAAAACGAGCCTGCTGTGCATATCAGAAACGGCGTTTTTAAAGGGGATAATGTGCGATGGAAATAATTCGTTTCCATCGGGAATACTAAGAAACGTGAAACTATATATCTAGATGTACTACATATAGAGATAGAGTCATGACATCCGACCACTGTGTGGGAAAAGAGAGTGGGAGAGGCACAGCTCATTGCAAACACTAGGTGGTACTGTTTAACCGCTTGAATAGGTCTATACCTTTTTTCCAAATAACATTTTAGAGTGTATAGGGCTGCATATTTTAAAATCATTTGCCTAGCTATCATGAACATGTTAATTCTTTTAGTTTGGTCTAAAGTCCATTGATTTTAGGTTGTGGCCTGTTATGAAATAATATTCAATGTTCAAAACAGACTAAATATAAAACAATCAGAAACAGAAAGACAGACAGCTCAAAGCACCAATAACATCAGTTTACTGTGTTCCAGCACTGGATTAAGCTGCTGTATCTATGATAGATGAAAAGTTTCAGTGCGTTAACAAACATTAGATAATCTGAAATCATTCTTCTAGGTGTGTTTATTTTTTTATGTAAACAGTAGCCTTTCAGATGGAAATCAAAATAGTCAAAAGGATTAAGTTCATTTAAAATGTGCTGTAAAGCAGTAAAGGTTTCTTCAGAGTCATGAATTAAATGTGACTATTTTGTTGTGTGTCTGTCTATGTGTCATTCTGTGACAAAGTGCAAGATTTCTTCACCTCCAATACATATTCTTCTAAAAAGTGAAAGGTCTGTTCTAAAACGATTTTGCATCAAAACCAATACCTTAATGCCAATAGCGGTTCATAACTGTTCTTTCTGACCTTTGAAAAAGAAAGGTCAGGAAAAACACAAACCGAGAACTCTCTAGGAGAGCAGAAGCTGGTCTTGAGGTTCATGCCATTTTCGAATTGATCTCAGTGAAGGTCATTAGAGTTTCTCTTATGTGTATTTAAGACATTCATTAAAAAATACACTATGTGTCCACCGCTGTAAGTTTCGAGGCCAGTCAGGTCTGTTATATCAAACTGTCTATGACATCATGAGCTTTTAAATCTTGAAATTAAAAGTGAATAGAAAGTGTTCCATTCAATGAGAACAAGCTCTATATCTGAAGCTGTCATTTTTTTCTCTGACATCATTTAATAACTAAAAGAGACTGTCTAATTTTCATCCAACATGCTGAGGATGTCAGAGGGCAACTATGTAGGGCTCAGTCTAGAAAAACCTGTCACATTTACTAAGATGTTTCACAATGATGAGTGCAATAGGTCATGCTATAATCAGTACAGCCAATTCAGAAAAATAAGTATTTCCTGACCTTTTTTTTCTCCAGGTATTCTGTATAATCTGCCACCAAAAGCCAAAACACTAAACATGTTTTAAAAAATACATGTTGCATTTTGCCATTATATACAGTGCCTTGCAAAAGTACTCATATCCCTTCATTTTTGTTATGCAGCCTTTTGTTAAACTGCTTTAATTTACTTTTTTTCCACATCAATCTACACTTCAGATAACCATAATGCCAAAGCGCAAAACATGTTTGTAACAAGTTTGCAAATTTATTAGAAATAAAAAAAATGAAATTGCATAACTATTCATACCCTCTTCTGGGACATGTGAAATTTAGCTCAGGAGCATTCATATTCATACTTGTAGATGTTACTACACTTCAAATGGAGTTAACCTGTGGCAAATTTATTTGAATGTGTATGATCTGGAAAGGCACACGCCTCTCAATAAAAGGTCTAACAGCTGAAAATGCACATCAGAGAAAAAACCAAGCCCTGAGGTCAAAAGAAGTGCCTGTAGAGCGCAGAGACAGGATTGTGTCAAGGCACAAGTCTGTGGAAGGGTTCATAAAATAAAATTCTGCTGTATTGAAGGTTCACAAAAGCATGTAGCCTCCATTATCCATAATGGAAGAAGTTTGGAACAACTAGGCCTCCTGGCCAAACTGAGCAATTAATAGAGAAGGGCTTTGGTTAGAGTGGTGACCGAGAAGCTGATGGTCAATCTAATTGACATTAGTGGCGACATCTTCATTTTTAAACCTTTATTTGAATATGGCAACATAATATCTCCCTCTACAACATTTTTATGAATAAATCTCTGACTGAGACCCCTCCCCCATCAGCCAATCACTGTGTACATAGTTAGTTAGCATGCTTAGAAGTAAGAAGACACATGAAAACACACTTGGAATTAGCAAAAAAGGACTCTCAGACTGAGAAACAAGATTCTCTGGTCTGATGAACCTCAATTCCAAGCATCATGTTTGAATGAAACCAGACACTGCTCATGGCCTGCACAGTACTATCCAAAAGTAAAGTGTGCTGGTAAAAGCCTCATGCTGTGGGGATGTTTTTCAGTGGCATGGACTGAGGGACTTAGAGTAGAAGGGAAGCTCAGTACAGAAAAATATAGAGATAGCCTTAATGAAAACCTAGTCCAGAGCATTCAGAACCTCAGACTGGCCTGAAAGTTAAACTTTCAACAGGACAATGACCTTCAGCACACAGCAAGAGTGGCTTATAGACAACTCTGTAAATGTCCTTGAGTGGCCCAGCCAGACCCTGGGTCTAAACCCAACCATACATTTCTGGAGAAACCTGAAAATGTCTGCCAAAACCCATCCAAGCTGACAGAGCTTGAGAGGTGAAGATGTGAAGTGAATAATGGCAGATAATTGCCAAATGCAGATGTGCAAAACTTGTCGCATCATACCCAAAAATACTTGATGCTTTAACTAAGTATTAACTAACTGAGTTGAGGGTATGAATACTTATGCAATGTACTTATACAGTGTTTTGTTTTTAATAAATGTGCAAAGTTGTCACAAATCTGTTATGTGCTTTGTCATTATGGTGCATGAAGTGTAGATTAATGTGGAAAAAAGTCATTTAAAACAGTTTAACATAAGGCTGCAACATAAAACGTGAAAAAAATGAAGGGGTATGAATACTTGCAATGCACTGTATACCTGTTGTGTCTAGATTATATTTATTGCAATCACTTATAAGATCTACTATAGGGATAGTTCACCTAAAACTGAAAAATCTGTCATCATTTACTCACTCTCATGTTATTCCAAACCTATATAGCTTTTTTTTTTTTTAGTCTATACAATAAAAATCATTGGTGTCCAGTGTTGTTTTGGACCTCACTGACTTTATGAACAAATTCCCTTTTTGTGTTCCACAGAAAAATGTAAGTTATACAGTTTTAGAGCGATATGAGGTTAAGTAAATAATTTGTATTTATTTTGGTGAACCACTTTAAGAGAAAAAAACATGACTTTAATGCAATATTTCAGCCAACTAAAGACACTGTTAGATTGGAGAGCCATGTTCCTATAATCAACAAAGCTATTGATGTTATATTTTAACTATAGCCTGAGGAGGACTGACCCTCTGGTCTAACCTGGTGTCTCTCAAGGTATTTTTTCTTCATTATCTAACATTAAATGTTGTTTTCTGTTCCTTGCTACAGTGGCCTTTGGCGTGCACACTAGGGAACTAAAGATAAAAAGTATCATGCCATGACTTTCAATTACCTTCTTGGTTGAACTGTTACAGTTTTTTACAGACGCTAGGACACATTTCTCAATACTTAGGTCACTTTTGCAAAACTCTTCACACAATTCTCCTAACTGACTTTCAGCTTGGCAAAGCAGTTCATTTCACATTCAAAATGCACTACAACTACCAAAACACTTTATTCAGGTCTCAAATAAACACATTCTTCCAGAACACTAGCAAAGGTTGACAGCCGACAAACACACTTTGTCACCCACAAAACAATGACCTAAAAAACACTAACAACATGTAGCATTACAAACTGTTTTCTTGTGTAAAACAAGGAAACATCTGTTTATAATTGCAATATATATTGTTTATAAGTGCAATATATGTTACTGGAATGAATCAGACATGATGCAGAATTCGTCAGTATTTTATGTTGTTTATTTATTTTTTATTTTTTTGCACTAAGTAATTCCAAAATACAAGAATTTGTATACACACCATCCACTGATACAGATACAATAGTAATGCTAATCTACTGCATTTTTAGATTTGAAATATGTTTCAATAAAATATTGCTGTTGAATTTTGCTGTCTTGTTCAGTTTTGCATTATGTTATTGTTTGGAACATAAGTTTAACAGTTTTGAAAACAGTATGTAAGCATGTGCAAAATGTGCTGTACGTACAAAGATTTTTGGCAGTTGTTGTGTCTGAGTGAGAAAAGAATTCATGAAATTTGAGAGATGTAGTCATTGAATGCATTTTGTGCCAAAACAATGATAATTGATCCTCAGTTTAGCCCACATAGACTTCTGTTGTGCTCACTGTGTCAAGAGTTTTGCAAAAGTGACCTAAGTATTGAGAAATGTGTCCTAGCGTCTGTAAAAAACTGTAAGTAGTGGGTGATATGCTGAAAAACCTAAACCTTGACACCAAAATTGTATTAATTAGAACCAAAGCAGTAGAATACTAATTCTCAAAATCACTGCATACTCAGTTTAGCAAATCTCAACTAGGAAAAAAGAAACTATCCTATCGCCCGGCTTTAAATGTGGACTCTAGTTCTCCTAGAAATGAAAATTCTGTCATTAATTACTTACCCTCACGTCGCTCCAAATTACACAAGACCTTCGTTCATCTTTAGAACACAAATTAAGATATTTTTGTTGAAATCCAAGAGCTTTATGACGCTCCATAGACAGCTACTACAGTCAAGGCCCAGAAAAGTAGTAAGGACCAGTGTTGGTGAAAGTTACGTTTAAAAGTAATGCATTACAATATTCCGTTGCTCCCTAAAAAAAAGTAACTAATTATGTTACTTAGTTACTTTTTATGGAAAGTAAAGCGTTACATTACTTTTGCGTTACTTTTTAAATCTGGGTAAGGCTTGCTTGTTTGTTTTTTAATATAAAAAGTTCTATATTTGGCAAATGTAAAAGCCCTTTCACACCTAAAGTGAAATGAATACACCTCAGTCTGAAGGAAAAGTACATTTACATCTCTATAGTAGTTTATCTAAAGTATTTTTGCTTATTAGTATGGTTGAATTGGATCATCAATGACTCTCTGGTCTGATGAACCTCAATTCCAAGCATCATGTTTGAATGAAACCAGACACTGCTCATGGCCTGCACAGTACTATCCCAAAAGTAAAGTGTGCTGGTAAAAGCCTCATGCTGTGGGGATGTTTTTCAGCAGCAGGGACTGAGGGACTTGTTAGAATAGAAGGGAAGCTCAATACAGGAAAAATATAGAGATAGCCTTAATGAAAACCTAGTCCAGAGCATTCAGAACCTCAGACTGGGCTGAAAGTTCACTTTTCAACAGGACAGCGACCTTTAGCATACAGCAAGAGTGGCTTATAGACAACTCTGTAAATGTCCTTGAGTGGCCCAGCCAGACCCTGGGTCTAAACCCAATCATACATTTCTGGAGAAACCTGAAAATGTCTGCCAGACCCCATCCAAGCTGACAGAGCTTGAGTGAAGTTGGTAAAGGGAAGAATGGCAGATAATTGCCAAATGCAGATGTGCAAAACTTGTCGCATCATACCCAAAAAGACTTGATGCTTCAACTTAGTAATACTTATGCAATGTACTTATACAGTGTTTTGTTTTTAATAAATGTGCAAAGCTGTCACAAATCTGTTATGTGCTTTGTCATTATGGTGCATGGAGTGTAGACTGATGTGGAAAAAAGTAATTTAAAACAAGGCTGCAACATAAAATGTGAAAAAATGAAGGGGTATGAATACTTTCGCAAGGCACTGTATACCTGTTGTGTCAAAATGATATTGATTGCAATCACTTATAATATCTACGTAAGAGATGGTAAATAAAATGGTATTAAATACATACAGAATATTTGTTATTTAACATATTTAATTGTAGGTTTGCTTCATATTCTGAGTTTGCATTTCACTGTTTTTCTTCATTTTGAGAAATACTGAATCTGTTTTTTGTGAGTGAGAGGAATTAATGCATGTTCACCTTTACTCTAAAACAGTAACATTATGTTTACCGATTTTTCTCAACATGGGGACAGGAGACTTGTCAGTCAGTAAATGGGGGAAAAAAATACTTTACTAGTTACTTAAAGTAATCTGATTACATAACTCTGTAATGTTCAACAATAATTTAGCTATGAGAATATTTCTTGTGCACAAAGAAAACAAAAATAACAACTTTGTTCAACAATTTCTTCCTGTTCAACATTACGGTTGAACCACAGACTATTTTATCAATGTCCTTACTACCTTTCTGAACGTGTCAGTTGTATTGCTGTCTATGGAGGGTCAGAAAGCTCATGGATTTCATCCAAAATATCTTAATTTGTGTTCCACATTATGAATTTCTGAAAAGCTGCTATAGGAATAAAAACTGATTTGTGTATCCGCCTTGTTTTTAATCTAAGAGCGGGTACCCTCAGTTAACTTGAATGTACGAGGCTTCTGGTATCATTTGCTTCCAGTTATTTTTAGCTTTACGAAACAGCTTGTTATGCTGCTTCATACTGCACTAGTATTTCTTATCATAATTTAAATTTATTGTTGAAATTAAAAACACTGGATCGTAGCACGAATAGCTTTACTGTTTACCACACTAAGTTATTCTAGTTGTTTCCAATAGCGGCTAATGAATTGTAAGTCTTGCACGTCTACTACAAATAGCTTACTTCCGTGTTGCACAATATTAGATAATCACTCCTCTAATTCTGAAGACAAACTGATAGTCTAAGTGTTTAAAAATAAAATTTGATCAAAAACATGTAGTGTAGACCTTATGTTTACAATTATGTTGGTGTGAAGCTATTCCTGTTAAACAAAACGTGTTGCATAAATTGTGTTGCACCTACTTGATTATGCAATCATTTAGTCAAATACTCTTAATCCGTTTTCAGACAGGAAGGCTTCCAGAAATAACCTGATCACATCAAAGAGAGCCGCCTCCATGGACAATAAATAGCACCCAGAAACCACTGATATAAGTCTATGGACATGGAGAGCATTTGTAACTGAGAAAATCTATACTTTCTCAACATCATCAATTTAACTGTCAGGAATGATAAAATGCTCTTTGTAAAGCTCTTGTGGCTCTACCACATGGCTATCTTTAAATAATTTATAGTGCTCAGTCAGGTTGGTCCATACCCTGACTTACCTGAAAGGATATGGGATCCTTTGATCTGTCCTCCGTATTATCATCCTCGTCCTGATTTTCATAACTTCCTGTCGCTAAGTAACCCTCGTCGCGCCGACAGGCCAAGAGAAGATGCCGTAGCTGCCCCCACATCAAGTAGGGAGAAAGCCGAACGCTGTGTACCACAGAAGAGGGCCAGACCTCCCACTTTAAGACGATTCTGTTACATGGCATAGCTCATCTAAAGCCTTTCCAGGTTGTTAAAGAACTAACATGTTTCCAAAGACCCAAAGCCTTGAGGTTTCTCATGATCCACGGCAGTTTCACATCTCTGGTCAGCAGGTACCTTAACTAAAGGAAGTTAAACAGAAGATAACAAATGAGAGCAGCACTTGGTGAACAGGGCAGAAAGGGGATTACATTTGTGCATGTCCCATCGAGTCTGATCCCCCAGTGGTTTAGTGCACTTCAAAGGCTTAGGACAGATTAAACACAGGATGTGTGCGCTTGTCGTTCACAGCCATGAGTGTGTGGTGTGAGCGATATTTTGAATAAAGCGCATGCGTTTATTGAGTTCAATATAAGGACTTCACCAGTTAAATGTGGTTAACTTTAATACTTTACACTTTGATTAACTTCAATGTGCTAACGGTTTGATTTCTATATCTGGAAAAGTCATGTAAATTAATGTTTTGATTGTTGTTGTTTTAAACAAAACATTAACTTTATACTAATGCCAAGATATTTAGAAATTGTGAGTAAAAAATATTTAAATAAATATATACACTGCTGTTCAAAAGTTTGGGATCGGTAAGATTTTTAATGTTTTTAAAGGAATCACTTCAGCTCATCAAGGCTGCATTTATTTGATCAAAATACAGAAAAAACTGTGATATTGTAAGATATTATTATTAAAATAACAGGTTTGTATTTTAATATATGCTCAAATATAATTTATTTCTGTGATGCAAAGATTCATTACTCTAGTCTTCAGTGTCACATGATCCTTCAAAAATCATTCTAATATGCTGATTTATTATCAATGTTGGAAACAGTTGTGCTGCTTAATATTTTTTAATCCTGTGATACTTTTTTTGGGATTCTTTTATAAATAAAATGTTTAAAAAACAGCATTTATTTAAAATTTAATTTTTTAAAAACAATATACACTACTGTTCAAAAGTTTGGGGTCAGTTATTAATTTTTCTTCAAGATTCTTTGATGAATAAAAAGTTTAAAAGTACAGCATTTATTGTACGTCTTTACTATCACTTTTTTATTCATTTACAGATCACTGCTGAATATAAATAATCATTTCTATCAAAAAACACCTAACTATTAAACAATAGTGGACATTGTTAAAAAATTATAATAATTATATTGTAAACAAATGTTCTTCTTTTTAATGTTTTTTCATAAAAGAATCCTGATAAAAAGTTTCCACAAAAAATATTAAGCAGCTCAACTTTTTTCCATTTTCAACATTAATAATAAATCAACATATTAGAATAATTTCTGAAGAATCATGTGGCACTGAAGACTGGAGAAATTGCTTTGCATCACAGAAATAAATTATATTAAATTACATTATTTTAAATTGCACTAATATTTCACAATATTACTGTTATTTCTGTATTTTTATCAAATACATGTAGCCTAGGAGCATAAGAAACTTCTGATCCCAAATTTTGAATGGCAGTGTATATCTATCTATCTATCTATCTATCTATCTATCTATCTATCTATCTATCTATCTATCTATCTATCTATCTATCTATCTATCTATCTATCTATCTATCTATCTCCTTGAAAAACATTCAGCTCTTAAATATTCTGGAATTCTGAAACTTAATTATTTAACTTAAATAAACGTATATAGCATACTGTATAAAAGAATTACAGAAGTTTTAAGAGCTGAATGTTTACAATAATTTAAATTATAATGATTTATTTATTTATACAGTTTTTTACTTTTAAATGTATATTTAATTGCAGTTATTTACATTTTAATTATTGTATGTATTTATTTTAATCTGGTTTCACTGTCATTACAGCAGGCTTCTCAGATTGTGTACATAAGTCCTTGGAGTCACAAAGTTAAAGAACCACGGATATAAATACACATGACTGTATTATATAGGCTGCAGATGTATATTAAATGAAAATATGGACATTTACTTACATAAGTAGGCCTTATGTACCTCAAATTGCTCTACAAAGCACGACACAAGTTTCTTCTATGTTTGCAGGGTGTTCAGTATGAACGCGTCTAGTGTTCATTTCATAGAGGGCAGTGACTTTCATAAAAACACCACTGACTGAATCAGTGAACACATTTTAACTGATTCGAATGATTCAAGTCACTGAACTGAATCAAAATCCTCACCACTGAAAAAACGGCGCACTTTAAAGGGTTAATTCACTGGCCCTCTCACATGACGGAATCACGTGACATTGATCCCGTGACGTCTTGTAGCAATTTGACAGCAGAAAGAGCAGGTAAGCGAGAAGTCAGATATTTCTAATATTTCTACTGTAAATATTGATTTTTGGGTTCACAAATAATTGCCAGATAACTGTATAGTAACATTTGACTAAACACAAAGTCTATGCGGTACCTTTCCAGTTCGCTGCTTTCTGCATTAGCAGTTGTCAGTGGCTCTGTGCAGTCAGTTTTTTTGTTTGTTTTGAAGACGTATATCAAATATTATTATATTAGTTTGAAATGCTGTGTCCAGACCTATCGAAACGTTTAGTTAATTTCATCTGTATTTATACAGTGAAGTGTAATTCGCATTTTTATCCGTCCACCCTTAGCTAGCTTACACACAACCCCTGCTATGCTAAATCATTTTGATAGTGTTCATTAGTAACACACCGTCGTTTTTGCACACATCTTTGTTAATCTTCATTTTTCCTTTTCCTTCACTGTTCTATCTACGTTTCTAACCCTTTTTTCGAGGGGAGTTTGCTGGAATGAGTACAGATGCTGCAGTAATGTCATAGTGGCCTTTCCAGGGACAGCACATCACGATTTGATATTGTGTTCAGTTTCAAGGTCCTAATATATAAAAACTCAAGATGGATATCCGAGGGGCAGTGGACGCTGCCGTCCCTACCAACATCATCGCAGCCAAGGCCGCAGAGGTCCGAGCAAACAAGGTCAACTGGCAGTCCTACCTCCAGTGAGTACATTTGAATACCACTTCTGCTTCAGTATTACTCTCCTAGATCAAATTGAACAACTATATCTGAATTCTGAATGCATTTTTGGGTCTCATAGCATAGTGTCAGAAGATATTTGGAGCCTATGATGCCTAAAATGCTATGTATTCAGTTTACTAGTTTGAAAAGGTTTCCAACAGTGAAACAAGAATAAAACCAGTTGTGTATTTTCAGAATTTGGATCTTGGTTTCTTTTTGAAATTACTTTATCATGTTTGCTAATTTCTCTGGTGTAATGCTTCTTTAAAACAGGAACAAGCTCTAGATGTTTTAAGGAAACTGAGTTTGTGTCACTGTCTTGTGACAGTTATGTGTGTGTGTGTGTGTGTGTGTGTGTGTGTGTGTGTGTGTGTGTGTGTGTGTGTGTGTGTGTGTCTGGTTCTGACAGTTAATGTTTTAAGGCTTGTCATTTCTTGTATACATAGTCCTTCCTTAACAGTATTTACCAATTCAGCCAACATTACTTTTTTTTAATACAATGATGATGCTTTTATAAACTTATAGTTTGGTTTTCTAACCCATATTTACTGTTTACATGGTAACATAGTCATAAGCATAGTATAATTGGCTTCCAAAGTGCATTTGAGACAAGTTGACTTTTACATGTTGTCCAATTAAAAGACGTGGAGCGTGTCATTTGTATTTTTGGTATATTAGAATGATTTCTGATGGGTCATGTCATAACAGCAATACATATGGACAACGGTTATTTTAAGTTGTAATAATATTTCCCAGTAGTTGTTTTTGCTATATTTTTGATCAAACAAATTCAATCTTGGTAAGAGATTTATTTTAAAAAATATATTAGAAAGTCTTACCAACCTCAGACTTTTGAATGGTAGTGTTTTTGTTAAATATGTATGTTGTATTATGGTTGCTTTTATTTTATTTTGCTATAAACCAAGCAACTGAATAGTTACATAAATATAAGGATATTCAAAATTCAGTTAGAAAAGATTAATAAATGATATACAATACAGACTGTTTAATGAAGTATAATTAAGACTGTTTAATGAATTATGATAATCAGTCTATATTTGTAATTTAAACTAGATGCATATTAATGCAGAGGGCATGTGGCAGGTGAAATCAAATTATTAGAATGAAGGCAATAGCATGAGTCATTATTATTTTTTAAATGTCTATATAGTTTTTTTAAATGAGATTTTAGTCTCTATTTTTATTTTATTTAGTTTGAGTTGTTTTATTACTTCAAAATGAATGAAACAAAAAAGAACAAAAACATTTATTATTATTATTATTATTATTATTATTATTATGTTCTTCTATTTTTTTTCTTTAAATATTGATAATAATAATAATTATAAATGTTTTCTGAAGGATCATGTCACACTGAAGACTGGAGTAATGATGCTGAAAATGTAGCTTTGATCGCAGGAATAAATTACATGTTAAAATATATTCAAATAGTAAGTATTTTAAATAGTAAAAATATTTGCTGTATTTTGAATCAAATAAATGCAGGCTTGGTGAGCAGAAGAGACGTATTTAAAAACATTAAAAGTCTTACTGTCCAAAAAACTTTTGACTGGTACTGTATATACACATACCTATATCTTACGTTTATCCTTGACATTATCGTGCAAATCAGAGTAAAAGTGCAAAATTACAGTTCAGAGAGTTTTATTGTTATCTCATATTTCTCACAAGTTTTAAAGTAACAAGGCAGAGCTCAACAAGAAGTATAATAGCAACAGTAAAGCAATTACAATTAATGTATTAGACCTAATTAAAACAGCAGATTTTTCATTTGTAATACTAGCCAGAAATTATACTGAAAAAGTATTGAATGCACCTTTAATTTTTAAGGCTTAGACACTTGTATGTGATGAATAGGACCCAAATGGACCCAATAGGACCCAATGGGACAAGTAACAGTTTCATCAATGACACTTCGTCCCATCCTTATTGAGTCCTGCAAGCTCTCCACAGATGTGAGAAAAAATGATTTCCTCGTGTGTGCTCTTGAGAATGGATATATTGAATCTTTGACAGATTAAAACAATAAAAAAGCGTGTGAGAGTAAATATGTTTAATAAAAACAATGTGAGAAATTGATGCACTTTTCTGGATTGCCTTATGTTGTGCCTATCTCCCTTTAGTCATTGGTGAGTTTCTTGCTTTTCAGGGGCCAAATGATCTCATCCGAGGACTGTGAGTTTATTAAGAAGTTTGAGATTGCCGGGACTGAAGACAAGCAAGCAATTCTGACAAAAGAAGGACATCAGGTTGATAGGACATTCTTCTTGTATTAGTTTTGCCTCTCCCAACTTGTTTAGTTTTAAAAAAGAAATGTGCCACAATAGATCATTGCCTATGTTTTTTTTTTTTTTATCTTAGGAGCTCTTTTATATAAATAATAGCTTTCTTAAAATGACTAGGCTCACATGGGCTCGCATGTTGTTGTATTTCTATTTACAGTCAAGCCCAAAATTATTCACACCCCTGGCAAATTCTGACTTAAAGTTACTTTTATTCAACCAGCAAGTTTTTTTTCGACCGAAAATGACACAGGCTTCACCCAAAAGATAATAAGACGATGTGCAAGAGGCATCATTGTGGAAAAAAAATATTTCTCAGCTTTTATTTACATTTGAACAAAAAGTGGCATGTCCAAAATTATTCATACCCTTTGCAAACTGTCACAGTCTATGGGAAAATCCAAAGTTCTGTACCATTCCAAATAGTCCAAGCTGTTCAGAATTTGCCAGGGGTATGAATAATTTCGGGCTTGACTGTATGTCTGAACATTTAACTAATTCTTCTATCATATTTTATTATAGTGTGCAAAGACCTTCCTCAACCTTATGGCTCATATATCTAAAGAGCAAACAGTTCAGTACATCTTGACCCTGATTGATGACACGCTGCAGGTAAAAACACGTGCCATTTCAGAGACATAAAAAGTCCAACTTTAATGTCTGTTTTCTCATAGACTGTCAGACTTAAAAGCTTTGGAGTGTTCATTTTTAATGCATCAATTGACCCTGTATTATCTCAGTTGAAAGGTGTATTGAAATGAAAAATGTGGGCAGTCACATGAATATTATGCTTTTTGTCTCCTCACAGCCTTGGTCTTGCAAATGTTCGAAAAGGAAAAATGTCACATTCTCAAACGGATTTTCATTCATAATGTCACTCTGTCAATCCTTAAATAAATAGTATGTTATGGCCTAGAAGCAGAATGATGCTCTATCTTAGATTTTTCGCTGTATATTTTATCAGTATTATCTGTTAAGTTTGTGCTGATAGATGACCTTCATGAAAACCCATTGTCAATTGCTTTTATGGAGTCTGCGGTTTTGTGTACAGAGTCAGAGTCTATACTGAATATTTTTGTATTCATACAGTGACTTGTCCTCTCAAATCTCGCGTAGCCTATGCTTCTGTGATGAGATCTTCTATTCATATGCAAAGTGGTTATAATTTTAAAACCAAGATAAATAGGCTCTTCTTTCTATTTAAAAATCAATTCATTTTGTAAATGTATCTCTGGGGAAATTGAAGAACTGAACTGACTCACTCTCGTCAAGTGTCATGTACATGATGTAGGGTGTATATTAAGTGTTTTTCAGGAACACAACCATGCAACCAAGTATAACTCATGTTGTAGTGGCGGTGAAATGGAAGTTCTTCACCCTTACAGATGTAGCCACTGACCTTTTTGAATGTTCATTTGTGGAAAGCTTTTATGTCTTGATACGATTTCTATATCTTCTATATATTTTCTTATCAGTTTATTTTATGTTGCAATAATGAGTTTGCTCTACCATGCAGGAAAATCATCAGAGAGTGAATATCTTCTTTGATTATGCCAAGAAGACTAAGAATACAGCCTGGTCATATTTCCTCCCAATGCTGAACCGTCAAGATCTCTTTACTGTTCATATGGTAAGTTGCTATCAAGCAAAGAAATTTATACTTTTATTCAGCAATAATGCATTCAATTAATCTAAAGTGGCAGTGAATACATTTGCAATGTTACAGAAGATTTATAGTTAAAAGAAAAGAATACAAAACTTTCTATCCACTGAATAATCCTGTCACAGTTTTTACAGAAGAAAGGTTACTTAAGCACCAAATTAGCAAATTGGAACGATTTCTCAAGGATTATGTGACACTTAAGACTGGATTGCTGGCTTCTGAAAATTCAGCTTTGCCATTACAGGAATAATTTACATTTCTCGTTTTAAAATGTGTTAAAATAGGAAACAGTTATTTTAAATCATAATAATTTTACACATTTTCATACTCTAAGCCATACTGGACAGAAAGTGCTTTATTAAATATGAGAAACAATGAAAAACAATCACAATATTCCTTAAATTATTTGTCATAGCAGTGAAATAAATTTAAAGTGGTCATGAACTGCCTTTGTTTTTTTATTTTGTATTGTTCTCTGTGGTTTACTTATGTTTTCAAGATTTGTATATAAAAATACATCATAATTTAGAAGTAATAGGCTATTTTCTGTCCTGTCCTGATATCAACTCCCTCATCGGAACGCTTTGTTTGAATAGGTGTGGCGGATTGTAGACTCTGAAGTAAACGCTTAAAGCTATGATTGGCTAACAGTTGTGTATGTTTGACATTAGGGATGTAACAATATCAAATTCTCACGATACGATAATATCTCTATATAAAGTCCACAATACAATTTATATTGCAATATTTAAAAAAGAAAAAAAAAGACAAATGACTTGGACAAAAACTTTTACATTTTAAAGTTAAATACTTCTATCTAATGCACTTTGAGAGTTCAAAATTAAGAGCTCCAACCCATGTTCTTAACTAAGAAAACGTAAATCGAAAAAAAGTCAGTGAATTGACTTGTACCTGAACTTTAAAGGGGACTCAACCCTCTTTTTATTTGTGGTATACTGTCTCAGTCTAAATTACATTCACACTGGTGTTTTAGGAAGCCAAACTGAGCCGTTCTGAGGTGCTGAAAACACCGGATCAGGAGCTGATTGCCTGAATGAAGTGTGCACTTTGCTTTAAAACGTACAGCAAAAAACAGACTTGATGAAGGGATTTGGCCATATTATCCTTTAGTTTTTAACAGATACTGCGACAAAGCATAATGACCCAATAACACGGCTTTAAAGACCTTTAATGTAAAGCCCTTTTTATGTTGGGGTAGTTTTAAAACTACACAAATGACCATTGGTTTTATGTTGTCATGTGACCACAATAATATTGAGACAGTTTTGCTATCGCGATACCACAATATTGATAATATAATTACATCCCTATTTGACATTCTACATCCTTCACAGATGGACGTTGCTGCAATTTAGCTTAAAAACTTTAAATTCTCAGTACCTGAGTATTTACAATTTGTAATAACAGACAAAGCAATAAGGACCACCTAATAAAAACAGTTACTCACACTTGTGTGGTGCGACATTACCGTCGGATCCAAAATAGTCGGCACTCCATCTTCTTTTAGATTCAATCTTTCTGAAAATCCTGCATTTAATTGTGCCTTGTTTGTAAACGAATCCACAGTAAAATGAAGTGAACAAAGGACCAAGTTCTTACTGAAGCGGACTGGATCTTCATTAAAAAATTAAAAAATTCCTAATGTTGAGGTCAGAAGCAAGGCAATGCAAAGACTGTTTTTCCACAGCTTAGCACTTCACAGCATCTTCTCACAGTTGTCTTCGGAGTCATCTTTATCTTTCTGCATAGATGGGCACTTGCCTCTCCTGTTATTTATACTACATGTGTAAATTGGTGGACAGGGCTAAACAGGCAGTGATGTAGAAGCAGTGGTTAAAACAACTTTTGCGGAGGTGGTGTTTAGCCACACTATTACGTCATAAAGTGGCACGTTCCACAACCTGTCATTTTGGCAGATTGACTTCAATATAAGCTGTTTTTAGACTAACAACAGGATGCTTTTATAGTACAATGACCTTTTATATGTCAAAAGATCAAGACAAATTTGATTTCTCAGTTCATGACCTCTTTAATTTATTCTAAGAAGCTAATTTGACCTGCTTTACCTCTTATTTTCTTCTGTATAAGAAAAGTGATTTCAACTACGAGCATAAAAGCTTAATTTTCTCAATTAAATTTCAGGAGTGTGCAGGTGGTGTTTACTGATGGTTCAAATGCATTTACGTAACAATGTCAGCGTGAAATATGGGCCAATATCTCACAACCCTTTTCTCCTGGAAGAAAAATATTTCCAAGTAATTACTGAACAATGTTAGCTTATCCATCCTTCTCTCTGTAATTACTCTGGAATGAAGTCAGTGCCTAAACAGAAATACAGCCAGTTTCTGGAGTTGCCCAGAATCTTCCACACAGTATTCTGTTTATTATCGAATGGCATTGTGTACATTGTACATAAATGCAGATTACTAAGCTTACATTCAGGGCCAATACCTATAAACCCTTTGTTTGAGAGCCCATAGTTAGTATGGGGTCCATCAATAATTCATCAAAGAGATTTCCATGCTTACTTTTGAACATTCACTCAACAGCAGAACATTTACCCAGGATACTCTCATTTTTAGGATACATACTTCACACGCAGATCAGCGTGAAGTCAGTCGTCACAGTTTAATTACCCTTCAGGCAGACGGCGGTCGCGGGGTGCTGAACTGCATGAGGATGGTATTGATTTCTCTTGCCATCCTCACCTCAGCTCTTAATGAAACACTCTGAAGTTCCCCTTTTGCATGACAAGCAGAGTAAATGTCATGTCTTCTGGAAACATCAGAATGACTCTGAATGTATTCATTACCGTAGCGCACACACAGATGTTCGGAGTGATAGAGCTCTCAGTGAATCACTTCATCTGACCAATAATTCAAGCATATTCTGCAGTGCTTGCATATTCATTTGGCTGAAATGTTAATTTAGGATGTTTAATTTCAGGTTGAATGTTTCAGATGGATGTGGAGCAACAGTTGCCATTACTTATCCCAATTAAGGCTGTTAATTGTCCTTTGGCCTTTTGCCACTTTTATCAGAGGACAACAGAGAGGCTGGAAATGTTGGGGAGAGAGACTGAGAGCTCTATACAAACTCTGTTTGTCTGCATGGCCGCAATCCATTGTGCCTAAACAAGGCATAATATAGGCCACAGCCCCGACAAGGCATTTTATATATTCCTACATTCAATCATCTGTATGAAAGCCACGTCTAATAGAAATGCATTTTTCAAGCACCAATGAGACATTTCTTTTCTTTCCCTCAGGCTGCGCGGATCATAGCCAAGCTGGCTGCCTGGGGACGTGACCTGATGGAGGGCAGTGACCTGAACTACTACTTCAACTGGATTAAGACCCAACTCAGCTCTCAGGTAGAAAACAAAGAGATTCTATTCTAAAATCAGCAGACCTTCTCTCTGCAACCAATTAAAGAAGTTCACTTCCAGAACAAAAATGTACAGATAATGTACTAACCCCCTTGTCATCCAAGATGTTCATGTCTTTCATTCTTCAGTCGTAAAGATGTTTTTTGAGGAAAACATTTCAGGATTTTTCATCATGTAGTGGACTTGGAGCTATGGTGCCCTGAGTTTGAACTTCCAAAATGCAGTTTAAATGTGTCTTCAAACTATCCCAAATGTGGTTGTAAACAATCCCGAGGTAGAAGGGTCTTATCTAGCGAAATTATTTAAAATTTTATATACTTTTTAACCTTAAATGCTCATCTTGTCTTGCTCTGCCTGAACTGTTTTTTCCGGTTCAAGACAGTTAGAGTATGTCGAAAAACTCCCATCTCATTTTCTCCCTCGAGACCCTTGTTCCTCGACTGGAATCACTTACAGACGCATTTGCGATCGTTTGAAGCTGCATTTAAATTGCATTTTGGAAGTTCAAACTCGGGGCACCATAGAAGTTCACTATATGGTGAAAAATCCTGAAATGTTTTCCTCAAAAAACATAGTTTCTTTCTTGAAAGAAAGACATGAACATCTTGCGTGACAAGGGGGTTCTAGAAGTGAACTTCTCCTTTAAAGGAACAGTTCACTCAAAAATTCTGTTATCATTTACTCACCATCATGTCATTCCAAACCTGAATGACTGACTTTAGTATTGAAAGGCGATGACTGTAGTGACTCTAATCTTCATACAATAAAAGTGAATGGAGACTGCAGATGTTATTCTGCTTAATATATAATTTTTTGTTCAAAGAGAAAGAAATTGCAGGTTTGGAACTACATGAGACTGAGTAAATGATGTTACAGTTTTTATTTTAAGATTTTTACATGAGATTTTAAAAAAGCTGCACAGAAATCCTCTCTCCCTTCTTCAGCAGGCTTTTATTTTTTGAAAAAAGCTCTTACCTTATCTAAAACACATCTGCTTCTTACGTCAGTCTCAGAACATAATCTACTGTATCTGGATCTTTGTGCATTACCAGTGTTGCCTCTGTGCCTTATGATGTAAATTTTCCTATACAATGAAACTTCAAAAGATGCCATCGCTTTCTTCTTGTTTTCAATCCTCCTCCTTTCAGTGGAGTGTGAAAGGCAAGCTGAGACATAAAAGAATTTGTGATGTCAAAGCACTGACCGTATGCTGTGTTCCTTTTCAACATTTTTTTTTTTGGGTTTAGGTTTTTGTAGGTTTAAATAAGGAGCTTTCAAATTGAAGAAGGTTATTTGTGTCCGTTTTTTTGGTTTAGTTACTATCAGTAGCAGTTACAACTAAAATATTCCATCTATATTAGAGAAATACAAACGAAAGTGAGTCTGCATTGAAAATTTAAGATCAAAATCTTATTTATTGAGGGGGTTTTTGGCACATGTAAAGCAAAAATTATATAATTTCTAAAAAGTAGGAAATATTTGATTGAGCAATATTTGTAGTTTATTTTTCTGGGTCCTTTTAATAATATGTTTTTTAGACCTAATAAAGAATATTTCTATAATTAATATACTTTGGGCCAGATTTATAAACAGGCCAAATTAGCGTTAGAGCATAATTCCATAAAAGCACAGATGGGATGGAAAAAATTTAGCGTGTGATTTACTGACAATACGCGCATTAAAGAACACAGACACAGCCAGATAATTTCCATTATAACCAGCACAATCTACCAAGAGCAGTGCTAATTACTGCCTGCTTTAAAGGAGTAGTTCACTTTCAGAACAAAAATTTACAAATGTACTCACCCCCTTGTCATCCAAGATGTTAATGTCTTTCTTTCTTTAGTCAGAAAGAAATTGTTTTTGAGGAAAACATTTCATGATTTCTCTCCATATAATGGACTTCTATGGTGCTCCGAGTTTGAACTTTCAGTTTAGTTTGCGCTGGCGCAAGCGGTTAGTAAATCTGGCCCTTTGTTTTACTAGAAAATATTTAATCACCCAGTTATTAGATTTCTGTAGAGCAAATTTTCTTCAAAGCCATAGTGATGAGTCAGTTTCGATTTTTTTTAACTGAATCATTTGAATTGGTTCACAAATTTCTCTGAATGATTAATTACCAAGCTGATCAGAATTTGAATGATTGTTTTATATTATATCCAAAGTATAAATAGTCATGGAAAATTGCTCACAAACCAGGAAGGCAGCCTTCGACTTCCAGAGCCCAGCTTGTGTGTCAAACACTTTGCAGCACCTGCACAGGAACGAGTGAATTTGTATGTACTATGTCACTCCTCGAATCCTACATGTACACAGTAGGGGGTCGAGATCTGCAGAGGCAGCCGTGTCAGGCCACTACTGCAGCAGAGTGCTTTATATAAAGGGCACAACAAGAAGAATAAACCAAGAAGTGCCTAGAGCACGATTTGATCCTACATCCTCTTGACTCAGAATGAGCTGTGAGCTGTGAGCTCTGCTGCAGCAGACCAGCCACAGATACAGATTAAGAGATTCACTCAGGTCCCAGTGGTGTTAAGGTGCACTGGTTTGAGTCATTTATCACCAGCACATGGGAACCAGGGGTCGACCTTACTTGTGGCGGTACCAACTGTGCCGGTTCATCATGATGCTCTAAATGTTTTGTTTGGGTTACCTGCTAGGGAGAACTGGTGAAATAGCATGCTAAATTATGTTGTTGTTTCTGTTTCTTTTGTTTTATGCCCCACAGTACCTTTTTGGTGTAGATATGCATGATATATTGATATCAAGCCAAGCCTGTCAGTGTACCAGGCGGGAAGTTATAAAGTAACAAGAGATAAGCTTTTTTCTATGTATACCTGAGTTTTGTCCTAATCAGTCGCAATGAAGGGCAGGGCGTTTTGCCAATAGCTAAGTTCTTGTATTGCCTCTTACAGTGAAATCTAACTGGTCCAAAGACATCAAATATCTAATAATTGGCTGCAATTGTGTCACATAACAGTTTAGTATGTTTAGAGAATGTTCTGTGTGCTTGTCGTTTCGTATCACACCTGGTTAGTACACAGATTACCTTCAAATATATTTTGTGTTGTTTCACAAGCCTGAACCAGAATCCATTTGCATCAGAGTGCAAAAAGTGTGTTTTGTAAGGACATGTTTGAAGATAGCTGTAATGAACTTCAATTTGCATGCAGTACCAATAACAGGACAAGTGTTTTCATTATAGCAGAGATTTGAAGGCTGTGTCAACATTTCAGAATCTTGTTTTCACTCATAGGCATTGTTTATGGTGGATACGGTGGGACATGTCCCCACTCTTTTTTTTTCCATGGTAGATTTTATCCCCACCATCGTAGTTCAAATTGATTGCATTTCAATGCAAATAATTGTGTCTCCACTCCTGATATACACTGCCGTTCAAAAATGTGTTCATAAAATTTATTTTAAGTATTAAAAGGTGACATATCATGAACATATTTTTTTTCATGTTTAAGTGTTATAATTGGGTCCCCAGTGTATCCACATGAAAATCAACAACCCAGTAACTTTGTTTTGGTAGCCTTTGTCTGCAAGCATTTGAAAAAATGAACTGCACAGGTTTTGGTCTCACCGTGACGTAGAAGGGGGTTCTTATTATAATTTTATCACCCCTTAATCTACACGTTTCCAATCATGGAGCTGCCATTTAGTTTTCACAAGCGCCAGTGGTGTACCGGTTCTAACGCCATGGCAAAAGTTTGAGAAAAGCATGTTAACTCTTCTGTTGTTGGTTGCGTGGACGAGCAAAAAGACTGTTTAGAGGAGACGAGACTAAAATAAACATGCAATTTCATGAAATTTCTTTCCCTGCTGTTTACCTTCATAGACATAACAGACTGTTTTTGTAACTTATTTGTGTTTTTAACATAAACTGGTGTGTATTTGACAGTTTAAGCTCAATAAGACATGAAAGAGTACTAGTTTAGTACTCACATTCCATGTAGTCTCGCGTAGCCAGACCTTCAGACTGACGACTGAAGGTCTGGAATTCATGGCAGCTTTAATTGGCCAAGTCCTGCCCATAAGGCTGTTTGACCGACATGTCAAACAACCAATCACAGTTCGTTTCGTTCAGCGTCACGTTTCGGGGTGTAGAAATGCCCCCGCAACAACAGACTGGCATGCAACAAGTCAGTCATTGAAATAACCAGCATTGAAAGTTAACGAAGAAGAGGGAGAACAAGCAGTAAGTCAGTAATTTGTTCGCGAACGTCGCAAATGTGTATAACAACAACGACGTCTGCATAAGCACCTTTTAGCAAAACGCGAGTAAATCAGTCTGCGCTTTGTTTCCCGGCGGACCGAAAATAAACGCGACACTCGCGTGTCCCGGATATCCAATCAAATTCAACTAATCAGATCACGACTTCGACATTCCTGAAGTGTTTCCAGTTAAGTGTACCCAGAGCCGTTGAGTGTACCATATGCATCAGACGTTTAGCCAACGTTCCGTGGGCGTGACGCCTGAGGCTGAGACTACATTCCATGTAACAGCCGCTGTCTGTAAGGGGTGGGAGTCTTTTGGGATTCAAATTTATTCTTGGGGTCACGATTTGACTAAAAATCAATTCACGGTTTATCAATTTATAATCACAATTCACAATTTTACATATTTTTTTTTAATTGCGAACATCAGGGAGCCATTATTAATATTTGGAGCATTGAAACGGCTTTTGAAAGTGTGCTTGCGTTTTACTTTCACTTTCGATATTCGCGATCACACGGAGAGGCAGTAGGCCTGCTTACCACATATTTTACAAGATTAGATTTTTGTTAGTGGTGCTTGGGATCTGCAAATCCTTACACTGTTTATGTGGTAAGTGATATATATTTTGTACTCTAATGTAACGGGTTTCTGCTAGCCTCTAACCATGCTCTAAGTCCGACTCTTAACTGAAAGAATGCTTTGCATTTCCGGTCTGCATTGTTTCTAGTCGCATTAGGGTATATTCCGAGATAATAAACTGATGTTAAACCTATTCAAATGTTTTTAAAAAGCACATGGCTCCATAGCGCCATCACTTGGCAATGTCGCAATGACCGTCATTTGTCAGTGCCTCATTTTCATGAGTGTGTAGATGACACGAAGCAGCCGACGTTAGCTACATTAAAAACAGTTGGACGCTATTTGAATGGGTTCCTATGGAAACCGGAACAAAAAAGCATTCAATCTGACGTTAGAATTCGTAATGGCGGCGCTCATCGTTTACTCAGGAAAAAGGTCTATATTGGCTCCGTAGAACGTGTTGTTAGATTTCCATGCATGATTTCAACCTAATAGACATTATAATCAAAACTAAACAGAGTATCTGAAGTATGAGCTGTAATGGCACTTATTCTGGAAAAGCGGGCAGGAGCAGCAGCTCATTTGCATTTAAAGAGAAATGCACAAAAACAGCATGTTGCTGCTTCCACTCAAAATAGGCATTTTCGAAATGATGTAATAAATATATGTGGGGTATTATGAGTTGAAACTTTACACTTGACACATTCTGGGGACATCTGAGACATATTACATATTGTAAAAAGGGGCATAACAAGTCTCCTTTAAAAAAGTGTCTTATGCTTACTAAGGTATTTTATTATTTATAATTGTTCTCTATTTGAATAGATTTTAAAATGTAATATATTCCTGTGATGGCACATCTGAATTTTCAGCAGCCGTTACTTTAAAGTAGAATGTTGTGACATGGCGTGAATGCAGCTTCAGTTAATTTTTTCTGAACCTACATACTGAACCAAACACAAACCTTTGAACAGTAGTGTACATCCACTGAAGTACAGATGCAATTTTGGTTTAATAAAAAGAAGTGGGTATACAATGAATTTTCAGGGAGTTCATGGTCCCTCTCTTTTGTACTAACAGATTCAATATGTTTTCCAATTGCTTTCATTAGAAAACGGCTTTAGAGTAAATTTTTTTAGCTTAATGGAAAAAGACAGTGATACACTTAAGGAGAGTGTATAACCTTGAGATAGAGAAACGCATTAGATTGGTTAATTTAATGCTGGGGTAAAAAGAGTGAATAAAAAAATTGTATTAAAAAATCTATATAAATAGTGTGTTATTCTTCAATAGATATGATGAATAAGATGGTTTACTTTTATGAGATTATTAAATTATGAATGCCATCTTATGAAATGTTTTCAAAATGAATGAAAGAACTTTTGATGCATTACAAAATCTTTATTTAGTTTATTATTTATAAAGTCACTAATTCATACGAGTTGTTGTTTTTTTATTATGACTAAGAGATCAGCAGTGCTTTGGTCCTCTGCTGTTGATAACACTACATGTGTGTGTGTTTATTCATACAGTTTAGTGAATGCATATACTTAGAGATCAAAGTCCAGCTTTTATTTTCACTTCCTCTACAAATCACCTTATAGTAATAGGATGCCACTTTTTGAATGCAGTTTCATATTTTAGCCCTGGGGCCCTCTGAATTAATGAATGCAGAAAATCATAAACAGAAGGCCTCTCGAAGCAGTTCAGGTTTATTAGACCACTCAGAGTGCACTCTATAAATTTGTTTCACTGTAGCTAAGCTGCATTGGCTGTAAATAAACGTTATCAATGAATCAATGAAAAAATGCTGTCTATTCTAAGCAGGAAATGACTATAAATACCAGTTTAATTTTGTTGGGGTTTTCATTTTGATGCCTGTTGTAAGTGTTGACTTGCGTGTCTTTACATCCAAATTGTGACTTAGCTCTTGTAGCAGGGTTAAGCATTTCATTTTCCAGTGCAGCTGAGACTGAAATAAATTCAGTGCCACTCTCCCACAGAATTTTAGACGATTGCCTGTCACGAACAAGCGGCCTCACTTACGCAGGAGTCATATGCCTCTCATCATTGTCCAAGAATATCGCTCTAGTTCTCTGCAACAAGAGACCCAAAATCACAGATTTTTTTTCTTTCTATCTTCTTTTTTATTTTTTTGTTAGAAACTACATGGTACAGGTGCTGAACCTGGAACAGGGACCATCTCCCCCACTGAAGTGAGTATGTCACAGATGAAGGACGCGGATGTGCAACTGTGAACAAGCCTCCATCACCTTTCAGAGGCCGAGATCTTCACCCCTCTCTTTTTTCGGGATGCAGCACATGCTGTTTCTTGTCCACTGCTTTTTTCCCCCCATTCATATCCACTGTGAATCTTTTCACTTTTTCCTACAGCTGCACTTCTCTAATACAACACCTTTTTTTGTCTGTGTCCATCTATAAGCATTTTTTACAAAGATTCTTTCCTCTCTTGCCAGTGGCTGTGGTCATAATCCAAAATTTCTGCTGTTTTTTTTTTTTTTTTTTTTTTAAGATACTAGATTTGATAGATTGAAAGGACCACCGGAAGGCTTTTGTCTTGCACTATAGCTATCTTACTCTTTCATTTCTTTTTGCGTCTTTTAGAGTTAATTTGAAAAGAAATATATATTTTTTCTTTTCATCATGCGTGGCGAGTCAAAATCTGCTGGCGCAATGTAAGCGGCCACAAATTTTAATTCAATTTCCTCCCATGGCTCTTATGACGTCTCCACTTTGCTATTCTTCATGACCTGTCTCCCTGTCTCTTATGTTCTCTGGACCGCTCTGCTTTTATGCATATGGTGCTGATCTCCAGTTAATGACTGAGTCTGTTCTTTCCTCTCAGCCACATCTCCTCTAACATCTCTCTATGATTCACTCACTCTGTCCAGGTTTCAAGGCTGCTGCTTTCTCTCTGCTGCATTGTGGGATTGTCTCTTTTATCCAGCATGTTACCCAAAAGGCCTTTTTTAAAAGTCAGAACCGTACTGCACGTGCATAAGTGAATGCAGAATTTTCGAGAGTGTAAATGCTGCTTGAGCAGCCTAGTTTCATTGTGTTCCTTTGCTAGTACACGAAAATGACAGGCTTATTTCATGCATCCATTTCCCTGCTTATCTGAACTGTTCTGTTCTTGGTGTTCTGATCGTGTTGACCTTTTGTGTTTGTGTGCATGCTAATTTGTGTTTGTGTGTGTGTCGTGTATGTGTCTTTTTCCTTCTGACCCTCACAGAGCTCCCAGTACGTTCAGTGCGTCGCTGGTTGCCTGCAGCTCATGCTGAGAGTGAATGAATACCGATTCGCCTGGGTGGAGGCCGATGGAGTGAACTGGTAAAACTCTATTTTACACTAATATGTAGGTCATGTTTTGAATAATATTGCATATAGTAGACAATATCTATAGGTTTTTAAGCTCTCTTGGTGTTATGGTTATTTAGAAGTATTTGGGGACTTTATAATTGTGATTTCCAGACATGGAATTAATCAAATGTATAGCAATATTGTATTAAATAATATTTAATGTTTTATATTATAGATTTGACTTCAGTTTGAAGTAAGAATTTTTTAATGCTCTTAAAAGAGCATCTTATGCTCACCAAGGCTGCATTTGGTTGATCAAAAATGTGGCAAGAACATTAATATTGTGTACTATTTTTACAAGTTTAAAATACTTGCTTTCTATTTTAATTACTACCAGTCAAAAGTTTATGAACAGTAAGATTTCTAATGTTTTTTCAAGAAACCTCTTCTGCTCACCAAGCCTGTATTTATTTGATCCAAAGTACAAAAACAGTAAAAATTTGAAATATTTTTACTATTTAAAATGACTGTTTTCTATTTGAATATATATCAAAATGTAATGAATTTTTAGCATCATTACTCCAGTCATATAATTCTGATTTGCTGCTCCAAAAACATTTATTAATATTATTTTTTTGTTGAAAACAACAAAGTAGAATATTTTTTCAGATTTCTATGATAAATAGAAAGTTCAGAAGAACAGCGTTTATCTGAAATAGAAATCTTTTGTAACATTATAAATATCTTTATCATCACTTTTGATCGATTTTAAAGCATCCTTGCTAAATAAAAGTATTAATTTCTATAACTTATCCCCCCCCCCAAAAAAATTGTGCTGACTCCAAGCTTTTGAATAGTATAGTGTATGATGTAACAAAAGCATCAAAGAATCCTGAAAATCATTTACTTAACTGTTTTAAATATTGATAATAATAATAATAATAATAATAATAATAATAAATGATTCTTAAACAGCAAATAAGCATTTCTGAAGGGTCATGTGACACTGATAACTGCAGTAATGATGCTGAAAAATGTAGCTTTCATCACAGGAATAAATGACTTTTTAAAATATATTCAAATAGAAAGTATTAAATAGTAAATATATTTCACAATAATACTGCTTTTGCTGATTTTGAATGAAATAAATGCGGGCTTGGTGAGCAGAAGGGAAGGGAAAAAAAACATTAAAAATCTTACTGTTCAAGAACTTTTGACTTGGTAGTGTATGTTTTAAAATATATTTTTTTTCCTGTGTTAGCAAAGCTGAATTTCTTCAGTGTCACATTGAAATCATTTTAATTCATTTAACAAAAATCATTTAACATTTTATTATTTAATTAAATTAAATTATATTTTAATTAAAATATTTAATTGGCTAGGACTTTTTAAACTGTAACTGTTAGTCTGGAAAACTCATAGAAAAGGCATGAAAATGTAATGGTCAAAAGGAGTAATAAACCCTTCAACACTTTTTTTTTCTAAATTTATTGTATTTTTTTTATGCTTTTCGCACAATTAAAAGTGTGCTCTACTCACGCCCCTTTTATGCTCCCCATCCCTTGTCGTATTGAAGAACAAATCATGTAGAACAAGAAAGCATCTCTCATTGTCCTAGCAGGTTTTAGCCCTGTGATCATAAAAGTTCTTTTGTTTGCTAGTGTACAGACAGTGCAAAAGACAGGATAATGAGGCTTCTCTGAAGATAATTTTCTTTTTCTTGCCTCTCGAGTCAAATTTCTTTCATCTAATGGTCTCATTATACATCACAAAAATGTGGGCTCTCATTTTCCCCTCATCTCACCCATCAAACCATCAGGACTAACTTTATGAAGACCATCCTCTCAGCACACCATTAGGGACGAGATGCCCTACTGTTTACTAACTTCCACTGTTCTGTCTTTGCATCCTTCAGCATCACGGCAGTGCTGAGCAATAAGTGTGGCTTCCAGCTACAGTATCAGATGATCTTCTGCGTGTGGCTCCTGGCATTCAGCCCGCAACTCTGCGAACAGCTGCGGCGCTACAACGTGGTACCGGCGCTTTCCGACATCCTCCAAGAGTCTGTCAAAGAGAAGGTCACTCGCATAATCCTGGCTGCATTCAGGGTATGTGTCATGAAACGCGTCTGCTTCAAACTGCACTCGTTAGCAACCCAGTCTCCTTTCCTGACTTTGTGAATGCAGTAGTGTCAAATTTTTTCTTTTTTTTTTTAAAATAAAATGCATTAAGCGATTGTAGGACCCTATTTATTATAGCTTTTTTATTTCAGCCCCCTAAAATCTGTGATTGACTCAGCTGCAGTAAGCTAATAGGTTATTTCACACAGAAGCCACCCCTGAATCCTCTCAGATACACACTCCTACTCCATCACTTAGCCAGCCACAGAATAATCACAGAATAATTTGCAATCAAATATGCCACTGTTACTAGATCCAAAAATCTGAGACCACTAGCTAAAATGCTTCTATTATGCATTTTTCTAAATGAATACAGTTTTATGATTTTTTTTAATATAAATTCTCAAAGGAATAGTTCACCCAAAAATGAACATTTGCTGAAAATGTACTCCCCTTTAGGCCATCAAATGAATCAGAATTAGATTTTCAGATTAAGGGAAATTTACTATTGCTGCACTTGCTCACCAATGAATCCTCTGCAGTAAATGGGTGCCGTCGGAATGAGAATTTAAACAACTAATTGAAACATTGCGAAAGAACATGCTGCATATTTGTAATAAACAAATACATCAAGATGTCAAAATACAAGTCCTCTATTCATAATTTTGCTTCTCTGAAAAAGTAATCTCTCCTGAATCAGGAGAAAAATATGCACAGATTAAGATGTATTTCAGGTTTTTTTTTTCACTTCGCAAGACATTAATTGATAGACTAGAGTTGTGTGGATTATTTGTGGGTTGTTGTGAATTTTTTTTTTTTTTTTGGCGGTAACATCTTTTTTTCCTAATCTGTTCTGATGAAGAAACAAACTCATATGCATCTTGGATGCCCAGAGTACCATCGTTGCCAAGTCTGTGGTTTTCCAGGCTACTTTTACACTGTTGTCGCGGGTAGTTTTTCATGTCCACAGGTTGAAGTGACCCCAATAACGTGATATTTATTTATAATCAGATTCTTCAAAATGTTAAGTATTTTACCAAAATAAGAGGGATCATACAAAACACATGTTATTCTTCATTTTGTACTGACCTGAATAAGATATTTCACATAAAAGACATTTACATATAATCCACAAAAGAAAATAATAATTGAGTTTATAAAAATTACCCCATTCAAAACTTTACATACGCTTGATTCTTAATACTGTGTTGTTACCTGAATGATTCTCAGCACAGTGTTTTTTTTTTTTTTTTGTTTAGTGATAGTTGTTTATGGGTTCCTTGTTTGTCCTGAACAGTTAAACTGCCCATTGTTCTGAAAAAATTCTTCAGGTTCCACAAATTACTTGATTTTTCAGCATTTTTTTGTGTATTTGAACCCTTTCCAACAATGACTGTATGATTTTGAGATTCATCTTTTCACACTTCAGACAACTGAGAGACTCATCTGCAACTATTACAGAAGGTTCAAATGCTCACTGATGTTCCAGAAGGAAAAACAATGCTTAAGAGTCAGGGATGTAAACTTTTGAACAGCATGAAGATGTGTACATTTTTATTATTGCCTAAATACTTTTTTTATTATTATTTATTTTTTTTATTTTAGTACTGCCCTTCAGAATCTACTTGTTACTACAAAATAAGTTGATAATAAAATGTAAAGTTATGTAAAATATCTTATTTAGGCCAGTACTAAAAAAATAACATTCATTTTGTATGATCCCTCTTATTTTGGTACATTTTGTAGATTCTTCAAGGTGTATGTAAACTTTTGACCTCAACTGTATCCCCTGGAATGCAAATTTTACCAGGGAAACTCTACTAAAAATTGTGTATTTAACCCCCCAGAATGCAATTGTTAATGGGGGACCCCCTCGAAATGCAATTGGGCTAATTTTGCGCAAGTTTTGAGTAGCATTTGGGCCTGTTTTGTTGTGAAAACCTGGCATCCATGGTGAGTATGTTTTGGGGTGAACTATTCCTTTAATATTTTGTTTTTGAGTTTTGAGTATTTTGTAGTTTTCATTTCTTAGTATTTCATTTTATCCCCACCCCATTTGCTTATTTAATTAGTGACCTAGAAATAGTGCAGAATATATATATATATATATATATATATATATATATATATATATATATTGAAATTAGATTTTATTAATTTTATAATTTTTTTATTTTTATTTTCAGTGTTGTCTCAGGCTTATCAACCCCACTGAACGTCTACTGAGAAACAATGGCGTTTTAATTGGTTTGCTTTAAAAAATAGTCATTAGGTCATAATTTGAACCGCTGTGACCTTTCACACTGAAAACGTGAAACATTTTTCAAAGCCACAACATATTAAGACACTTAAGAGAAAGACACTTAACCCCAATCATGTACAAGGCACCATTGGTGCAATTAGAGTGCTTTAAGGAAATGGATTGCAAAGCATCTGTTAAATGAAGATAAGTAAAGGCGCTATATAAACATACCTCTGGAAATACTTAATGAGTGATCATTAAGTCTGATGCCAGACTATTTAACTGACTGTTTTTTCTTTTCTTTTTTGGTGTACAAATAATGAATGAAACAGTGCATGTGCTGAATCCATTACAGATGGATGGGTGTGTCGGTTTTCTCACTTTTTTCTGATCAGGGCATCACTCAGCAGAAGGTGTCCTCTTCAAAGTCCATTAGCGGATCACTCACTCTTTTATTCTGAAAGGATTTAATTTGTCCAGAGCTTTCATGATGAATATACTAAGAACCCCATTATTACCTTATTAAGGTTGCAGATTGACAAAAGCGCTCATTTTAATCTCTTCCACACTTTTGCGTCATCGTCCATTCAGTGCTTGGTTTTTAGAGACTAGGAATGGATAAAAAACCTCGTCACCCCCACATTGCCCTTCCTGCTCGTGTTGATCATTTGAATTAGGATGTAGTGCTAGACCAAATGTAGTCCTAAGGCATTTTATCTTCCGTCGGGCTTATTACTTTTCCACTGCCGGCGCATATTTGTTTAATACATAGCCGAGGCACAAAAACAGGCTGCTTGTTACTCTTATTCTGCATTTCATTTTCCTGCACATGGCGTTCATAGTGCAGGCTACATTTAATGTTCAAATTAGCCCTGAAAGCTGGGCTCTGTTGTTGGTATTAGAGTTGTGTAATGAATTCATTGTCCATGCCGCTGACAGTATTGAATTAGAGTGCAGCGCTTCATTCATCTCACCTGCTGAAGAGCTTATTAAGTTGTCCTGACCAGGTATTCTCTCCCTGTGCCTGTTCCTGATTACACGGCTTCCATTTTGCAGCTATCAATGGATCTGCCTCTGCACATTTGCCATTATTTATGTTCCGCATTTGTACGCTCTTCCCCACTGTTATATATAGTATTGCCTAAAGCAGTACTCTAAACACTCAGGATTGAGGATATTGGTCTGTAGTTTAGCCTAGTTGTAATTCTTTATCCATGTTAATCAGCTGATTATTGTGGCTGATCGTAGGTTTCTTTTTATTCTTATAAAGCAAATATTCTTATTACATAATAAACTGCACAGCTTTATCTCTCTGTTCTTGGTATAGAGATGTGATTATACAGGAATGATGTCACTTCTTGCGTCTGTTCTCTAAAGATTGAAATAGACAACAAATATGACGGATGAACGCAATATTAATAAACATGATATAGACATTTCCTACTCCATTTATAGTGTGTATATCTTATATATAATCTATCTGTCTGTCTGTCTGTCTGTCAGTTGTGTCTTGTCACTCGGGCAGACATCAGCTGTTTCTTTCTGTCTCTCTTTATCTGTTGCTCCTGATATCTGTCTGTCTATGTATTAGTGCTGGCTGATATACGTGTTCAAACAGTAGACCAGTTTGAATTACGCAAATGGTATGAATAAAAAAAGCAAAAAAAGCAAATGGCATACCAGTACAAGTGCATAAGCGTCATTAATTGAGAGGAGATCCCTGTTAACTGCATACACTTCTGACTAATGTTTGGAAAACTTTTAAAACTGTTAATAACACACAATTAATTATTTAACTGGGAAGATAAACCAACTCTAAATAGGCATTACTAGAAGCCAGAGATGAAAATACTGTAGCAGATCAAGCTTACAGTTTACGATGCTTGAAATGTAGGGAAAAAAAATGTAATACTGAACTGGGGTTGGGGGTTTATATGAATGTATCTCTGAGGGAACTGACTTCTCTTATAAAGGTTTAGATTTTATTTTATTTTCATCTTACCTACATATAATGCGTTTTAAAGTAGTATTTAAAAGCTCAGCTCTGCTTTGTTTACAGCCAGAAGCAAGGAATTGCTGTATTGCTGCAGTTCCATAAGCACCACCTGCTGTCAGCAAGTGAATTTATGTTCTTATTTTTGTAGGGCTGCCCCCTAATAGTCGACAAACTGTTTGTGATGCAGTGTTGTTTTTGACAACCATCTTAGATTTAGTCTTAGTCTTAGTCTTTTGGACTAAAATGCTTCTTAGTTTTAGTCAAATTTTAGTCACTTCTATATGTGATAGTTTTAGTCCAATTTTAGTCGACGAAAAGTCAAAAAGGTTTTAGTCTAGTTTTAGTCAAAAAAAAGGGGGAAAAGTAGTCTTTTAACAAATTAATGTAGGTCAGTAAGTATTTTGCTGTTGGGTAGTGTCACTTATAAGTTCTGAAAATAGCAGATCTATAGTTCAACACAATGTGAGCTTCCGGATCGACTATTTTCACCAATAATTACAATAATGAAGGAATGTTTTAGAACATAAAAGACAAACAAGGATGGAATGCTTAAAACGGCTTGCCATATAGCAAAGAGTATTTAATGCTAAAACGGCTTGCCATAGCGTCAGATACTTTTTAAGTTTTAATTGGCATGCACAGTAAGCAGAAATGTCATGCATTTTAAATGTCTGACGGACCACCCACTAACATTTTCGTCTATTCTCGTCTCGTCAACGAAAACTCACACACGTCTCGTCATGTTTTAGTCATCAACGAGCCATTTTTATCTCGTCATCGTCTCGTTATCGTCATGAAAAAAAGTGGCGTCAACGAAATGATTTCGTCATCGTCATCGTTGACGAAAACAACACTGTTGTGATGACAAGAGGCTTGGTCGACCAAATTTTATTAGTCGCAGAAAAAAATCCACAGGAAGTGGCACAGTCATGTAGTTTTTTGTCGGAAAGATCATTAACGTGTTGTTTATATGGTAATATAGTACATTGGGCAGAACAACCAAACGCTCCCCTATCATTCATTGACCTCAAATATGGCTTTTAGTAGTAGCAACTTTACATGAAAGCTCAATCTAATGTTAACCTAGAAAAATATGCGCTATTGAAGTGTCACTGCATGACTGATAGAGGTGCCGGTGCCGTCACTTGCTCTTAAAATGCTTAGTCATTTTTGGTCATACAGATAACAGTAATACATCCAACTCTACGTTTATTTGTGTGCACTCACAATAACAACGAAACATTGCACTTTTGTAAAATAATGAAAGCAAACTGGTTGCACTTTCTGCCATCTCGGTCTCTGTGAACTTGAGCACGAAACTTAGAAACTCTGTATATATTTACATGACAGACATGAAAAATATAGGCTATCTATAGAGAGTGAAATGACTACTTTTAGCTGAACCAATTCAAATAGAAAACAAATATTGTCAGATTATATAATCCATATGAAATATGTAGGAGCATCCACTGCAGAGGTGACGAGTCATAGTTGCCGACTTAATGTCTTAAGCCGAAAACAAAGAAATCACTCGTTTATCAATAAATAATGAAAAAGTTAATGCAGTTTCATTGCTGTTTTTCCCTGAAGCATTCATAATTATTATATCTGCCAATGCACTGTGGCAAGCTTTTTAGTATGTGCTTGAGCGCTTATTAGGCTATGTAGGCAATTAAAGGCTCATTATTGTGAGTTATACGGTTTTCTAAATGAGCGACTAATAGTCGACTAATGCTTAAAATGAATCTGTCTGTCTGTCTGTCTGTCTATGTCGTTCTGTCTGACATTCTGTTTAACATTCTATTTAGCAATCGTTGTTATGTCGCTCTATCATTTTCCAATTCTCAATCCTAATGTCTTTTTTTTAACAAGTTCATTTACTCTTATGCAAACGAACCACGCTTACTGCTCATTCATCAATGTCTTGTATCCACTGAATAGAAAAGCAGTAAGTATGCATAAATTCAGAATGTCACAGAGGAAGGTGTAGGACAGCACTGTGGTAACAATCCATCATCTTGTTAACTGGAGCTGTACATTGGGCTAATCAGTTTTCTGACCTGTTCACCATGATTTATTATGTGTTGCAAAACAAGCATTATATAGCCAGAAAATGTGACAAATATATGAAGGAGACTTCCTCTCAGAGATGTCAGTGAATGGTCACGTGATATTGGGTTCATCTGGAATAGTATCTGATAAAGCATGTGGTTTACTGTATATACATGGCGGTGAGAATGAGAATAGCTATGAAGCTTTTGTCTGAAATGGAAAAATGTGTCCGGACTGCATAAAAAAATGTATGTGTGCAGCAGGACTGCCAATACCAAGACCTCTCAAACTGCCTTACGGCTGTCCGCAATGAAACCGAACGTTAGGCTGCTGCAAATTAAAATGCCAGCACTGTTCATCGCCTCTTTAAAATGCATCGCTATTGTAATTCAACGCTGCAGCCTTCTCTCTATTAGGAGTCTGTCACTGCTGCTTAATATGAACTCTTTCTTTGCAAGCTTACTTGCTCCTCTTTTAAATATTTGCTGTCTTTCATACATGCAACAGCATGACATCCTTCATGCTGGACAGCTGAGCATTCACCGACTCTAATTGTTCATTTTCACCCAGGCTTTATTGTATAATAATGTCACAATTCCGGTGATTAAAAGCTGCTGGGGAGCAATGAGATGCCTAATAATTACTTGGTTTCTACCTCACTAGTTTCAAATTGAAGTCTCAGTAACAGTGATTCAGGCCTTTTCAAAATGAAATCTGGTTCTGTTTCATCAGTAATCAATACTTAACCTGTTTGAGAGCTTGTCGTCTTAGGCTGCTTGGGCGGAATGAAATTTATGTACCATCTTGAGTCTTGAGAATTATAAAACCTACAGCCAAACTTTATTAAACCAGCAGACATAAAAGGAAAATATGATTCATTTATTAATTTCCTTTTTTTTTTTTGAGCGTCTGAGCATCCTCATGTCCATTAACTAATGATATTTTTTAGAGTAGCACAATGAGTTGATTTGATATTTCACCCTATTTGATCTAAGCAATTTAACTTGATGACTACTGGTAGCATGTAGAAGAACAAGGAATTTTCCAGTAATGCTAGAAAGGGCATGTTTTCAAGGCTTGCAGGTGAGTTTTCAAAGAGCAACACCTAATTTTAGTACAGCTAAGAGCAAAGGGTTTTAAAAAGGAAGTCGTAGCTTATGTTAGCATTCCTGCCAAATGAGCCATGTCCATTAAGACCGTAATGAATTCTGAGAAATAAAAGCACTCTTATTCAAATGTGACATGTTAATTTCCTCTTCAAGTCACATTGCTCAGTGCTGAGGTTCGTTTTTTTTGGTTGTAGAAAGGGGCCGTGTCAAACGGGTGCTGGTAAAACATCATTGTGCGCACTATGTGGTTGCACAAAGCTTTCCTGCTGTTTTTTTAAAGTAGAAACTCTTAAAAAAAAGATTAAGAAAGGATGGACCCATATGTAAAATTTAAAACACTGTCTTTACAAGAGTCACAACAATTCAAATGGTCATTTATTCCAATGCTGTGCAGTATCTCGCTTTCTGGGAAATATTCTTGAATTTACTGAAAGCCAAGGACAAACCTTTAAAGTCAAGTTAGTTGTTCAACCATTGTTAAGTTAAACTTTGAGTTCTTCATGGTCATGTTTAGTTTGACCTTGGCTTTGAATATATATAATCTTTATTACTAAACACCATGGTAGCATGGTATGTACCTTCAAGTGATATCTAATAAAAGAAAATGGGTTTTAAAGGGTTAGTTCACCTAAAAATGAAAAGTCTGTCTTTAATTACTCACCTTCATGTTGTTCCGAACATGTAAGAATGCAAATTAAGATGTTTTCACAGTTCTCTGACCCTGCATAGACATTGTTAAAATAGTTCATGTGACATCAGTGGTTCAGCCTTAATTTAATGAAACTTCGAGAATACTTTTTGTGCTAAAAAAACAAATAACAATTGCGTTATGATATTCGGAGATTGACCTGGAAGAGAAGAAAATGTTGAACAAAGTCATTATTTTTGTTTTTATTTGACAAATTGTCGTAGCTTCTTAAAATTATGGTCAAACCTCGGGAGTCACATGCACTATTTTAATGATGTCCTTACTACCTTTTCTGGGCCTTGTACATGATAGTACCATTGCTGTCTATGCAAGGTCAGAAAGCTCTCAGATTTTATCAAAAATATCCTAATCTGTGTTCTAAAGATGAACAAAAGTTTTACAGGTTTGGAATGACATGACGGTGGGAAATTAAATGTACAGAATGTACATTTTTGGTTGAGCTATCCCTTTAAATTTTATTCTAGAAATCAGAATAAATTGTGTTTAGGTTATTTTTAGTACTCTACTTGTTATCCACTTGAATATTTTCTACAATAACAACAGTTAACATGTTTCATGTTTGTTCATTTCTGAAGAACCTGCTTGAGAAATCTGCTGAGAGAGAGACCCGTCAGGAGTACGCTCTTGCCATGATCCAGTGCAAAGTGCTCAAACAGCTGGAGAACTTGGACCAGCAGAAATATGATGATGAGGACATCACTGATGACATCAAGTTCCTCCTGGAAAGACTGGGAGAGAGTGTTCAGGATCTCAGGTAAAGCCCACATACGAAGCCCACATGTTTTCAACAGGTTTCTTTTTCGTCACATTAATGCTGTTCCTCTTGCAGTTCTTTTGATGAGTACAGCTCTGAGCTGAAGTCTGGCCGTCTGGAGTGGAGTCCAGTGCACAAATCAGAGAAGTTCTGGAGGGAAAACGCTGTTCGCCTGAACGAGAAGAACTACGAGCTGCTGAAGTAAGAAGCATCTGGTGTTAGTATTAGGGCTGACCAGTGGGTTGTTGTATAACTTGCTGCAGTGTCAACCAGGCATTCAAAAAGTAACATTATTCTCAAATACATTATAACTAGTAATAGGAATAAAGCAAGAGAGATCACTTGTTTACAGCAGCTGGGTTTCCATTAAAATTTGCAAACTTAACTTATGTGCAAAACTGGAATATCACATAAAACATTTGCAAATAAGCACCATTTCCATTTAGAGAGTCAAAGACATCACTTCCTGAAAAACTGGCAATAAATATCACTAAGAAAAGTAGGAAAAGCCACTGAATATAATCATTTTCATGTATAATAAATTACTTGTGCCTCAGAGCGAGCAAAAGAAACACAATAAACGCAGTCATTGCTTTCTGAGCTGGATGCCTGCTGTTTGGGGACAGTTCTGGAAGGCAATTGTACAGAAATACTTTGATGGCAGACTTTGCTCTGGCATTTTAGAATGACCGTAACAGCATTTCAGATTCTGTGCAACGACATCAATCCATAGCTCAAAGTGTTTCCAATACATTGATTTATTTATGACGGCCCACCACAAAATCAAAACTGACCGTCACAAATAGATTTTCCAAAAGGCTTTGACTTTATTGAATAAACATGAGCACATTTCAAAGTACATTGTATCTAATGTATGTATCTTTGTCATTTTCATTTAATCTTTCTTAATGCCTGATAAAGTAGCGTTTGTGAACGCGGCGCTGCTTTGTGTACAACCATTACTGGGGAAAAAGCGATTTCTGCTGCTCCAAAAGCGCCTCCTGCTGACAGGGAAGGAATTAGCATTTTAAATCAGACCATCTCCTGTTTTACATTTACTTATATATTTATTTATATTTGCATTTTATTTCCCCTGGGGTAAGTGCCGCCACACATAGAGTGAAAATCTGTTGATTATTCAGCAAACGTCTTTCCATCTCCCATTATTTGCATTAATTCTTTTTCAAAGTCAAAAACTACCTCAAGTGAGCTTAAAAACTTTTTGGGGTGAACTATGTGATTTTTGGCATTTACACCACTCATTTTTTATGCGATACTTCAAAATGTGCATAAAAACAGGAAGATGCTTTTGGCATCTACAGTGATTTGGTACACCACATCATAGAATGTCAACGCCACATTTATTGTCTGAATTTTGTAATAAAATCAAAAGAATTTGAGATGTTATCGAAAATAACAAAAAAGCCAAAAATATATTTGAAGTATTGTGAAGATTGTGAACATATGGCCAGTCAGAATTGACAGTTATAGTAATATTTGTGACTCTGGACCACAAAACCAGTCATAAGTACCACAGGTATATTTGTAGCAATAGGCAAAATACACGGTATGGGTCAAAATTATCGATTTTTCTTTTATTCCAAAAATCATTAGGATATTAAGTAAAGATTATATTCCATGAAGATATTTTGTAAATTTCCTGTCGTATTTATATCAAAACTTAATTTTTGATTAGTATTATGTATTGCTAAAAACTTAATTAGGAAAACTTTTAAGGCAGTTATCTCAATATTTAGATTTTTTTTGCACCCTAAGATTCCAGATTTTCCAATAGTTGTATCTCGGATTAAATATTATCACATCATATCCTACATCAATGGAAAGCTTATTTATTCAGCTTTCAGATGATGTATGAATCTCAATTTCAAAAAATTGACCCTTATGACTGGTTTTGTGATCCAGGGTCATATTTGTTTAAATTATGAGTTTTTTGTTTTTACAGACAAATAAACAGATCTTGTCCTGTTAAAACAAAGAAGTACATTTACTTGTATAAATTAATAAGACTTGTTTTCAAGAATATATACCGAAATACAAAGCATAAATCTTACAAAATGTTGTCAATTTATGGTTTAAGAAAAATCTTGTTTGTTTACCCCAAGAAAGTGCAATTCAAGATAAAGTGGCAGCAAAAAGCATTTGAGTGCTTGTGATTTCCCACTATATTCCCCCCATTATTTCTAGAAATCTTTCTTTTCTCCTCTTTTTAAAACAGTTGCAAAGACCATAGGTTAAAAATAAAAATACGAATACGAATACGGCTGCTTTAAAGCATACATGCTGTATGAACTGATATAATATACACGTGTGAACAGTCATAATGAGTGTTTTCTGCTCTCCCTGCTTTTAGAATAAAAAGATGTTAGCAGGGGTCAAGTGTTCAGAGAGCGAGTGAAATGATTTTTGCAGTATTAAGCAAATGTTTGAATTACTGTTTTGAAAGTACCGTACTGTTTTTCCACCTGTTGTTTTTACTGTCTGAATCACATTGTATATGTTCCTCTCCACCCTCTCTGGTGAAGGTCGCTTCGAGTTGAAACCAAAGCCGAGTATCACCCGTTAAAACTCATTTTCATTGTCTCTCAGTAGTTTAATCATGCGTCAGCTCGACCCTTTTGACAGCTTCGTTTAAATCCTAATCTACTCATCTCATTCCTCTCATCACCACCCTCTCCACAATCAGCACAAGGCTCCATTTCAACCCTACAGCAATTTGTGTTTTACTTCAGTTCGTCTTCGTTTTTTTCCTTCCGTTTGTTGCTCTCAGTGTGCTGGTGATTTGTAGCGCTTGAACCCTCTCATTCCATTCTGTGCGATTGTTATAATTTCACGCTCTCATGCGATAGAGACCTGTCTCATACTTGACATAGTTTTTGAGCAGAAATAGATTGAAAATATATTCCCCAGAGCAACAAGTTTCTTGTTGGCTACAAAATAAATAGTTTCTTCAAGGGTTAGTTCACCCAAAAATGAAAATTCTGTCATTTATTATCTCACCATCATGTCATTCCAAACCCTCTGAACACAAATTATATTTTTATGAAATCCGATAGCTTTCTGACCCTTTATAGACAGCAACGGTACTACCACGTTCAAGGCCCAGAAAGGTAGTAAGGACATTGTTAAAATAGTCCATGTGACATCAATGGTTTAACCTTTATTTTAAGAACTTTTTGTATGCGAGGAAAACATAAGCAGCGATTTCATTCATGAATTTCTTCTCTTCCCTGTCAGGCAAGCATTTAATAGTTTTATTCAATATCTTGTTGATCCTAAATGTTTTTGGGCCTGCTGTATATTTTTTTAAAATAAGCAATAAATGTATCTGGCTGATGCTTAAATCCTTTTACTGGAAAACAAGACAAAAAATACTGTTTAAGGAAACCTTATTTGTTTCTTACTGAGCTAACCGAACCTTGAATGTTTTCCTGGGCTGTGGTAGACACCATGTGTCCAGCTGTACAGTACCTTGGGATATATTTGCTCAGCGTGGGTTTAGTGTTGCCCTGGAGGTGTTACTGATTGCTTTTGGGGGCCTGAAATGATTGTGTGTTTGTGCTTCCTGCCAGGATACTGACCAGGTTGTTGGAAGTGTCTGATGACCCTCAGGTTATTGCTGTTGCAGCTCACGACGTGGGGGAATACGTGAGACATTACCCTCGCGGCAAGAGGTGAGCAAGCGTCCTTCATCCGTCATCCATAAACGACCATCTCTCCAGCTCTGCAATTTTATGTCTGTTTCTCAGTACCCAAATATCCTGTAGCTCTGTATGATTATAGTGCTGAAAATCGCTCAGGTTGGAGTTATTACCATCTGTGGCAACTGCTTGCATGCGATGATATCAGTGTCAATTTACACTTACATCACTTCAAAGAGAGCAGCATACTAACTCATCCATGCTGACCTATTGCAAGATGTTGCTCAAGCTTGCCATTTATATTGTCGACACGTAGCATCGGCCAATCAATTTTAGACTTAAGAATGTTATATATAGTTTTCCTCTAAAAGTAGAGTGATCCGCCACTCGTGTCTAACGGCGCTGTGAGTGGCTAATACCTTCTCTAATCCAGACCATCCTCCCCCTGAGGTCAGCCACTCACAATGCACACTCTCACTTTCCTCTTCAAAATGCCCCATCATTCCAAAAAAAATGCGCTGAATCTATAGGGACTCGTTGGTCTCATCAGCCCTGGTTCGAACCCTGTAATTAGACCACTCCAGAACAAATTACCTTCTGCAGGTGAGCAGTTGCCCAAAAGAATTGTACTCATTTGCGACAAGTGCTGAGATATTACCTTTTCTCTTTTGTGATCTCCAGCGCAGGGATTTTGTTTTAACCATGGTAAATGTGAAAAGAAATCTTTCTGTCTGTCTAATGTTCTGTCTATCTATCTATCTATCTATCTATCTATCTATCTATCTATCTATCTATCTATCTATCTATCTATCTATCTATCTATCTATATCTATCTATATCTATCTATATCTATCTATCTATCTATCTATCTGTCTATCTGTCTGTCTGTCTGTCTGTCTGTCTATCATCTTTCTGTTAGGGATGGGGCGTTAAATCGATTCGCGGATCGATTCTGAGGTCTTCCAAATGCATCACATTTCTCTTTGAAATCGATTCTGAGTTTAGATTTTAACAGCAGATGGCGCTCTAATCTAGTTTGAACTTTTTCGAATTGTACGAATGGTTATTTTAGGTTCAAGTGTGTGTAAGGATTTGAAAACAAGTAGAGCACGGCTGTTTCTAAAGCAAGCAGAGCCATCTGCTGTTCAAAACTAAGCTCAGGATGTATTTGAGAAAGAATCGCAATGTGTTTGGAAATCTCAGAATCGATGCTGAATCATTTCTCGATTCACGTTGCAACAATTTATCGTCCCATCCCTACTGTCTGTCTATCGTTCTGTCGGTCTAATGGTCAGTCTGTCCTTCTATCGTTGTCTGTCTGTCTGTCCTTCTTTCATTCTATCTATCTATCTGTCTGTCCTTCTGTCATTCTATCTATCTGTCTGTCTAACAGTCTGTCTGTCTGTCTGTCTGTCCTTCTATCGTTGTCTGTCTGTCTTTCTGTCATTCTATCTATCTGTCTGTCTGTCGTTCTGTCTGTCTGTTTTACTGTCATTCTGTCTATCTGTCTGTCTGTCGTTCTGTCTGTCTGTTTTACTGTCATTCTGTCTCTCTGTCCTTCTATCGTTGTCTGTCTGTCCTTCTGTCATTCTATCTATCTGTCTGTCTGTCTGTCTGTCTGTCCTTCTATCGTTGTCTGTCTGTCCTTCTGTCATTCTGTCTGTCTGTCGTTCTGTCTGTCTGTCTGTTCTACTGTCGTTCTATCTGTCTGTCTGTCTGTCTGTCGTTGATTCTATCTATCTGTCTTTCCTTCTGTCATTCTATGTCTGTCTGTCTAACAATCTGTCTGTTAATCTGTCTGACTCTCGTTCTGTCTATCATCTATCTGTCTGTCTGTCTGTTTATCATTCTGTCTGTCTGTCTGTCTGTCTGTCTGTCTATCTCCTATCTACGTGTCTGTCATTCTGTCTGTCTGTCTATCTTTTGTTCTGTCTGTATGTCTGTCTATCATTCTGTCTATCTGTCTATCTATTTGTATCTATAGTACAGATCCCACAGGCAGCACTCAAGTTGGTGCATATTTTTTTTGTCAATAATATTTCTTACAGAAGGCAACATTTTTCTACCGTGAACATTTCAGATAAAGTTCAAAATGACTTTAAATGGAAAATTGTGAGTGTCATTTAGCAGTTCTTAGAAAGCGCCGTGTTAGATAAGCTTGAGCTCTTTTGGAGTGTTTCACAAAGCATCAACAAGAGTCTGATTATGGAACCTGATAAAAATTCAGCTCAGTATTTGTTGAGGAAAATAAAATGTTATCAAATAGTTATTTTATTTTTTCTTTCTCATATTTACAATATTTATAAAAGTGCACATTAGCATCCTAGCATGGTAGTGGCAAGTTTTGCAAGGATGGCTAATGTTTCTTTCACATTTTTTCTAGAAAATGTCACATTTACATTTTAGTCACATTTTCTTTGCAAAATTACTTTTTTAGTTTAAGGATTTGAGCTGAATGTGATGGCTTTTGAGCTTTGTGGGGTTTTTTTTGTTGGTCTTACACTAAAATGCCTTGTCATTTTAATGATTGGAATTGCCAAAAATAATGCAGCTGTTGTTCTCTGTTATTCCCAGAGTTAAATTGAAAGGCATGGAAGCCATGTGTTATTACCCATCTTGCAGAACATAATAATCTGGAACAGCATCTCTCTGCTTCTGTGTCCTTTAGGGTGATCGAACAGCTGGGTGGTAAACAACTAGTGATGAACCACATGCATCACGAAGACCAGCTTGTCCGCTATAATGCCCTGCTGGCTGTTCAGAAGCTCATGGTGCATAACTGGTACGTTAAACTTTGTATGCTTTAATTAATCCAATATTTATGTCCAGTGTTTATTTATTACTGTTTATTACATATTAGTATAATTTATTTACAGGATATTTACACACAATTGTAATCTCTTTAACCTAACATCTCCACATCTTCACAGCAATTCTGCTTGTTTTATTTATTCCTCAAGCAAAACAGCCCCAGTGTTGTGCCTGCCACAACATTGCCCTCAATAGCGACCTGGAATGGAGCTTTCTACTAATCTCTCTTTGCCACGCAGTAGATATTTTCTCAATTCAGAATTGCATAATATAATGAATTATTCAGTGGACCATTGTGTCTTTTCAACATTAGTTGATCTTTGATTAAAACCCAGAGCACAGAATAGAAAAAAAACATGATTAACTTCTCCATGCATGTTCGATGTGTTTGTCAGAGCGGCGAACTGTTGAATCAAGGCCGGCGAGGCAATAGCTCAAGTTCAGGTAGAACAAACACATCCTAACACTAACAGCTCATTATCGTGTCTGCATTTATCCTAGGAGCTTCAGATGACTCTTTCAACAGGGATGATAAAGCTGAAAGGCCTAGGAACACAGCAAGCATGTTTAAAGCACAATAGACGTTTACTGGCCAACATTCAGTGGTGTCATGAAGAGTAATTGTTTGCTGTCAGTGTTTCATTACAGTGGCTTTAAATCAGCCTTTAAATTAAAAGTTTAACATCAAATTGAGCAGAATACAAGTCGCCAAGAGTGATATAGATCACTCCTGCATAGAGAGAATGCGGTAACACGCTCCATAAAGTATCTCCGAATAATTCATCTTTATCATCGGCCACACTGCAGGAGAAAGAAATTTATGGAGGCTGATGCACATCGTCGAATTTATATGTTAGTATTTATACTGTGAACTTGGGCAGAGGGTTATATGTACAGTGCCTTGTGAAATTATTCATACCCCTTCATTTTTTTTCACATTTTGTTATGTTGCTGCCTTATGTTAAACTACTTTAAATAACTTTTTTCCCACATCAAATCTACACTCCTTACTCCACAATGGCAAAGCAAAAAATAGGTTTTTAACATTTGTGCAAATTTATTAAAAATAAAAAAACTGAAAAGATCCTGTTGCATAAGTATTCATACCCTTTTCTGGGACACTCGAAATTTAGCCCAGGAGCATTCATATTGCTTCTAGATGTTACTACACTTGGAGTGGAGTTAAACTGTGGCAAATACATTTGGATGAGTATGATTTAGAAAGGCACACACCTCTCAGAAAAGGTCTAACCACTGAAAATGCATATCAGAGCAAAAACCAAGTCCTGAAGTCAAGATAACTGCCTGTAGAGCTCAGTGACAGACTTGCATTAAGGCAATGATCTAGAGAAGAGAAGCATGTAGCCTCTAATATGTAGCCTCCATTATCCATAATGGAAGACGATTGGAACAACTAGGACTCTAGAAAATGTCTGCCAGCCCCCATCCAAGCTGACAGAGCTTGAGAGGTGAAAAGGTGAGGCAAAGAATGGCAGATAATTGCCAAATGCAGATGTGCAAAGCTTGTCACATCATACCCAAAAAGACTTGAGGCTGTAAAGGTGCTTCAACTATGTACTGATACTTATGCAGTGTACTTATTTCAGTGTTTTATTTTTAAAAAAATTGCAAAAATGGTTTTTGCTTTGTCATTATTATGGTGTATGGAGTGTAAACTGATGTGGGGAAAAACTAATTTAAAGCAGTTTAACATAATACTGCAACAAAACAAAATGTGAAAAAAAAAATGAAGGGGTATGAATACTTTTGCAAGGCACTGTATGTATGTATAAGTATGATCATCTCAACAAATCCTTTATTTCCTTCCTTAGAAACAGTTCCGTTGCTAATTCTGACTCATGGCAATTATTAGCCATTACCTAAATGGCTCACATGTAATTTTCTGGATTAATTGTGCATAATTTGGTTTGATGTAAAGCTTAGAATGTCACCACTAAAAAGAAGGGAAAAAAGCAAGCAGATCAGTTTTGATTGTTCTCAGCAATAATGTAATGGTCGCATCTCGGTTCAGGTCTCTCAGATACGAACCCGGAGTTAAAAGGAAACTATTAAAAATGGCAATTGGGCCTGAAGAGCCAGAGAGTGCATGTATTATATGAAGATCTGAGGGGAGGTGAAGGCCAACTCTTATTTGTATTCTTAATTGGAGGAGGAAATTACAGGGAATGTAATAGCTAGATGATTGAGTTAAGATTTGATGAATGTGGTTTCCAAGGTGCTCTAAAGAAGAGTCACACAAGAATGGCCTTTCATTGCCTCTTCTCAAACGCCATCTTTGTAATCCAGTTGCTTCCATGAATGCCATGTCCTTTCACTGTACTCTTCTCAAGAGATTTTTATTACCTGTGAGGTATGTCTTCTGTTGTGAGATGATGTTCAAATAGAGGAACATCTTGTTTCTATGGCATTTTATGCATGGCACATTGTCTTCATGGTTACTAAAAGGTATTTTTTCTTTGTTGTTGCTTTTTTTTTGGTGTAGAGCTTTTTTTTACTCAGAGCTGGATACCGAAAATAACAAAAAAAAGCATGTGTGCGTACAGTTTATTTTCCCCTTGACAGATATGGTGCTGCCACCACACTATGGCTGTCGCTTTCTCCCATTCTCACTCCATCGAAACTGTTTGGTGTCATGGCAACAGCCGGAGGAGAAGATGTTTTAGTTGGCACAGTTCTAGATGGCCGACTTTGCACGCTGTTAGCTTATTGTATCTGTACCATCTGGGTTAACCCCTGGAGATGTGCCGCTGTGCGTGTGCAGAAATTCAGCCAGCGGCTCCACTGTCTTGAGATGTTGGATAACAGTGTTTAATCAATTTTTTTTTTCATGTTTGTTTTGCACAAGCCTTTACGCACTTGAGGACTCCGTCTGTGGTCTGTTTGATGCAGCTTAGCGTGAAATCTCTCAGATGTGCTTCGCTGTTATGAAACTTAATTTTATTTGGAAATGAAGTCATGATCGGAATAACAGAAAAATTATTAAGCAAGACTTCACTGCAAAACAAGAACAAAGATGACCACACTTTGCTGTTGTGATGTGCGTCATATTTTTATCATTTAGAAATAATTCATACAGTGAATGTGGAAAAATTTGAAGCGAAATTGCATAGACATCCAAGTTTAAGACATTATTTTATAATAGATAGATCGATAGGTAGATGTGGAGAGATTTAAAGGAAAGTGGCATTGACATCCAAATTCAAGACATTATATTGCAACAATTTAAAATGCCTGATGATAGATTATTTCACTCCAGAATTAAAATGTCCTTATTTACTCAGCCCTATGTCATCCAAGATGTGTTTGTCTTTCTTTCTTCTGCTAAAATTAAGGTTTTTAAGCAAAACATTCCAGGATTTTTCTCCATATAGTGGACTTCAATCGGGCTCTTTTCTTCTTCTTTCTTCTTTTCTTTATTTATTAAGCACTTTTACACAACCTACAAATGTAACTACTATACCCCATTAAATGCTCGAGCTAGCAGGTATTTTTTAAGCTTATGTTTAAAAACAATAAAAGTACGTTCCAATCTGATAGAAAGGGGTAGATCATTCCAGAGTTTTGGAGCAATCGCTGCAAAAGCTCGATCTCCACTTTTCCGCTTTGTTCTTGGAGTCATTAAAACCAGCTGGTCAGCTGACCTCAAGGACCGTTTTGGTTCATATTTCTTAATAAGATTTACCAGGTACAATGGTGCCATACCATGCAGTGATTTATGAACACAAATTAAAATTTTAAAATTTATTCTGCAGTCAATTGGTAGCCAATTTAAAGAGCTCAATACTGGGGTAATGTGGTCTCTCTTACGAGTCCCCGTCAACAGTCTCGCAGCGGCGTTTTGAACTAATTGTAATCGATTAATCAGTGATTTATTTATGCCGATATATAACGCATTGCAATAATCTAGTCTTGTAAATATAAATGCATGAATGAGCTTTTCGAGATCACGAGTGGACAGAAATGGTTTCACTTTCGCTATTAATTTCAAATGATAGAAACAAGACTTAACGACAGAATAAATCTGTCTCTCAAACCTGAGATCACTGTCGAAAAGAACACCTAAATTTCGGACTAATGGCTTACAAAAGGGGGCTAAATCACCCAGATCATCAAGATTGTTTGGAACTCCAAACCACACAACCTCAGTTTTCTCTTCATTTAGTTTTAAAAAATTTAAAAATAACCATGACTTAATGTCATGTATACAATTTTGCAACAACTCAATTTGGTTCTTGCTGTTTTTTTTCAGAGGGAGATAAATTTGCATATCATCTGCATAGAAATGAAAAGGTATTCCATGTTTGCTAAAAATTGACCCGAGGGGTAACAAATAGTGGGAAAACAAAATTGGGCCAAGAATGGACCCCTGTGGAACCCCACTAAGCAAAGAAGCAGATTGTGAACTATCTCGACCAATATTTACCAAAAAAGTTCTATTTAAAAGAAAAGACTTAAACCATGCGAGCGCTGAACCTTTAATTCCTACTACATTTTCTAGACGTGTGAGTAAAACGCTAAGGTCTAATAAAACAAGAACTGCTGAAGACCCTGAGTCGACTGCAGTCAGTAAGTCATTTAAAACCCTAATCAAGGCGGACTCTGTACTGTGAAAAGCCCTAAAACCTGACTGAAAAACTTCAAAGATATCGTTCTGAATCAAAAAACTATTTAGTTGATTCAAAACGACCTTCTCCAAAACCTTAGACAAAAAAGGTAACTTCGAGATTGGCCGATAATATGATACGACAGCAGGGTCCAGGTGAGTTTTTTTCAAAAGGGGCTGGACAAGAGGTTGGTTGAAGGTCCAAATTACAATTTGCAGCTTCAGAGGGCTCTAAAAAAGCTAATTTATATACTTTTTAACCACAAATGCTCATCTTGCCCTAGCCAGACCTCACACGTTATGTAATCACATTGGAAAGGTCACACATGACCAGGGTTGCCAGGTGTTCACAACAAAATCCGCCCACTTGCTATTCAAGAGTAGCCCAAATCGCGTTTCAAGGGGGGCCCTGGTCAAAAACGTAAAATACACGTTTTGTGGTGGGGTTCCTCTGGTAAAATTAGCATTCCAGTGGCTTAATATTATGGAGTTAGGGTCGCTTCAACCCGCATCATGAAAAACAACCTGTGGCAACAGTATAAAAGTGGCCCAATTCCACAGGAAACCCACAGACTTGGCATCTATGCACATTACGTAGATGGTACAGACCCTTTGTTTACAAAACAAACGTGCAAAGAATGTCAAACGCCCTTTACAAATAAGGTAAAACAACGATGTCGAAAGATTTTGAAGTTGGCAGAGAAAATAAGATTGCGTTTTTCGCCCTACCCTACCTCTTTAAACCAGACTACACAGAAGAAGAACTAACCGCATGTGACCTTTTCAATGTAATTACATAAAGCATTAAGTCATAGACATGCATCGCAAAGCTAGTGCAAGATGAACATTTGTGGTTGAATTTTTTTGTAGAAAATGACAGATCTTTTTGCTAGATAAGACCCCTACTCCTTGGCTGGGATCGTGTAGAGCCCTTTGAAGCTGCATTGAAACTGCAGTTTGAACCTTCAACCCCATTGAAGTTCTCTAAATAGAGAAAAATCCTGGAATGTTTTCCTCAAAAACCTTAATTTCTTTGCAACTTAAGAAAAGAAAGACATGAACATCTTGGATGACATAAGGGTGAGTAAATGATCAGGTAATTTTAAATAAAGGAGTAAACAAATTATTTAAAAGGGACTACATTAGCAGATTAGTTGTAATAACTAAAGTGGCACATTTAGAGAAATGTTTAATAATGTGCACTGGCCCTTTAATTCCAAACAGAATAAAGTATGCTTAGATATTTAAATATTCAGATATTTATTTTAGCATTATTTCTATGGCTCCCCTAATTTTCAACAAACTGTTAGTCTGTAACAAGGAGGGCGGTGAGAGGCGGATCCAAATGCAAAGCTTTATTTGGGAGAAGACGTAGTCACAACAGGCGGGGTCAGAGATGGCGAACAATAACAAATGAAGATAATCCCAGGGGTAATCTGTGAAACACAGGCAGAAGGTCAAAATCCAGATGAGCAGTCCAAAGAGTGAAATAACAACAAAACTATGAAACTAGGAGAAACTATGACTAAGTAACTGAACAGAACTGGAACCAGGCTAGGAAACAAGGCAACTATGAAACAAGATAAACTCTAGGATAAATGCTAACACAAAACACGAAACAACTATCCATACAGACAGAGGGGGGAAGGGAGGGCTTTATACAAAACACTAGGGGTCACATGACAGAAACAACCAATGGGAGACAGACACATGGAAAGAAGGAACCAATGGGAACATGACACGGAAGGACAAAGCATGGTGGGTTGAGTGAACACATAACATCAAACAGTCCACATTGGAGTGCCCTCTAGTGGGGCTGCCGGGCACTCCGTAACATAGTCAACAAGAAGAGGCTTATTCGACTAAAATTTTATTAGTCGCAGAAAAAAAAAATCCACAGGAAGTGGCGAAGTCACACAGTTCGTGATGGACAGATCGTTAACCGCTGGTCAATGTGGCAATACAGTACATCGAACAGGACATCAAAATGCTTACCTATCATGCATCAAGCTCAAATATGGCTTTTCATCTAAAAGATATATAGTAGCAACTTTACATGGCAGCTTAATCTAATGTTAACCTAAAAAATATGCGCTATCCAAGTTTTTGTGCGGGAGTGTTGAAGCTGAATAGTAGTGCGCACTGCATGACAGATGGAGGCACCGGTGCTCTTAAAATACTCCGTCATTTTTGGTCATACAGATAAGAGTAATACATCTTTTAAATCTGTAAAGACTCTACGTTTATTTGTGTGTACTCAGCATAACAACGAAATGTTGCACTTTTGTAAAATAATAAAAGCAAACAGGATGCGCTTTCTGCCGTCTCGGCCTTTGTTAACTTGAGCGTGAAACTTAGAAACTCTGTGTATACTTGCCTCACAGATATGAAAAATATATCTATAGAGAGTGAATTGTCTACTTTTAAACAAACTAATTCAGAGAAAACAAATATTCTCAGATTATGTAATCCATATGAAATATGCATACAGGCGCATCACTACTGCAGAGATGACAATGTAATTTCTTGAACTCAGGAACTCTAAAATTGGATCATTCTAGATGCAGTCCACAGAGTAATAGAGCATTCATTTGAATGCTCTTAGTCATTAAAGTCTCAGACACCTGAGGATGCAGGTAGATTGTTAATCAGCTCTTCAATTCTGAATTTTATGTTTTAAAATGCATGGTGTTGTTGATGTCTGGTAGCCACAGCAGAGTCGTCTCTTTCTTTTCAGCTTTCAGAATCAGCCTCAGCTCTTTAAACACAAGGTCGCCATGGGTCATAGTCGTATTTACCACAGGTTGAATGAATAAGGCCACAGACATAGTCAAGCGTCTCATAAGCCGCACTCAGAGGATGAGTCTACCGTCTCTCTCTGTATACGGGATGAATGAGGATGAAAACTCGCCTTTGGCAGGTTTATGAACTTTGCTTGCTGGGAGTTATTAGACCTTGACATTGAAAAAATGAAGGAATCAGTTCAAGGTGGCAGTGAAGAAAAAGTTAAGAGTCTCTTGAAGTCATCACGCTGACACCGTGACCCTCACATACATCTTGTGGTTTGGGTCGATTGCAGGTTTGGCAGAAAATTGAATGCAAAGTGCAGCTGATTGAGCCCAGTGGAGTCTGATTGTTGTCTGCATACTGTTTGTTCTGGAGGACTGTGTTTGTGAGTTTTGTTCGATGCCATTCACTCTAAAATTCTGAGACCACACTGAAAGATTTTGAACCTGGGAAAACTTGCTAAAATAAATCTTAGACATGACTCGTAGTGCTTTTTAGTAGGAAATGAAAATAGATTGCAGTATAATGATTCATTTACCAGGTAATGTGTTTTTCTGCATATCCATTTTAGACTGCACTAAAAGTTCTACATTTGTATTTTTTTTAATTCATAAGGTGAGGGACGATTTTGGCCTTTAAATGAAGACCTTTTTAAAAGTTTTCATAGGCCATTTTAATATATGAATGTCATCTACTGCTGATCTTTGTATTAGCTGGAAGCTTTACTCCAATTAGTGCAGTCCATATAATATTCAATTATCCATGTTCCACAGACAGACCTTATGGTACTTTGTGAACTATTAGCTCAGCTTCTGTCCATAGCAAAGCTCTATCATTTTATGGTGGCTAAAAGGGATAGTTCACCCAAAAATGAAAATTCTGTCATTAATTATTCACCCTCATGTCGTTCCAAGCCGTAAGACCTTCGTTCATCTTCAGAACATAAATTAAGATATTTTTGATGAAATCTGAGAGCTTTCTGACCCTGCATAGACAGCAACGCAACTGACACCTTTAAGGGCCATTCTACAGAATTGGTGCAAACTGCTGTCCCACAACCAAAAAACACATTAAAAATGCATTTAAGTATTTAAATCTTAGATGTTTACTAAAATCCTTCTATTATCTGCTGAAATCCACAATAATATTTAAATTATCAGTAAGCTAAATATATATGAAATCATTATTAATTGGGTACTTTCAATTGGGAGGTGGCTGTCCCAAACACTAACTAGTATCTTTTAGTATCTTTTAGCATTTTCACGCCACTATCAAAACAGTAAATGTTCTTAATTAGGTTCAAAAGTATCTAAAATTGTCACTACCGAAATTCTCACAACTGAAACATTTAGTGAAGTTTTGGTAGTGACATAGTTTTTTTGGATGTTATTCCATAACATTTCATTTTTATATGTGTACAACTTTTCATAACTGTGCTAGCTAATCATGTGCTGATTAGCATCTTTCAGCATAGCTCAAAAGTATCTAAAAGTGCCACTACCATAACAGTCACAACCGAAACGTGTCGTCATTGTTTCGGTAGTGACAAAAGGGAACACATATTCTTTATTTGGGGGAAATAAACAAAATTTCGCTACACCTATGGAAATTTTTAGTTTTTTTTGTAGTGTTTTAGTATGAGTTAAAATTCTGTAATACGATACTAAAACATTATTGTGACTACCAATTGATTGACTCTAAGCCTTTTACAAAAAAAAATGGATTCAGAATACAACAAATTTCATAAATTACGCTTGAAATATTGTTACAGTTAGGGTAGTGTCAGCCTCAGACGTCACGCCCACGAAAAATTGGCTAAACGTCTGATGCATATGGTACACTCAATGGCTCTGGGTACACTTAACTGGAAACACTTCAGGAATGTCGAAGTCGTCATCTGATTAGTTGAAATTGATCGGATTTCCGGGAGACGCCAGTGTCACGTTTATTTTCGGTCCGCCGGGAAAAGCCCACACTGATTTACTCGGTGTTTTGCTAAAAGGTGCTTATGCAGACGCCATTGTCGTTATACACTTTTGCAACGTTCGCAAACAAATTACTGACTTACTGCTTGTTCTCCCTTTTCATCGTTGACTTTCAATGCTGGTTATTTAAACGACTGACTAGTTGCACGCCAGTCTGTTGTTGTGGTGACTTTTCCACGCCCCGAAACATGATGCTGAACGAAACGAACTGTGATTGGTTGTTTGACACGTCGGTCAAACGGTCTTATGGGCGGGCCTTGACCAATGAAAGCTGCAATGGGTTCCAGACCTTCAGCCGCCAGTCTGAAATTAAAATTAGGGGTTCAAGCGTGTACCCCACTGTAATGGTTAAAATGGCCAAGGATCAGCAATCTCCACCTAAAACTGCAGACCAAACCATAATTGTTACAGAGGGATGGTAGTACTCACACAGTCTGCAACGTCAGCAAGGCTTGCCCCATTTGGCCTGATGGGGGCGCTACAGCGATCAAAAGTACAAAATTGCTCATAACTCCTGAATGGTTCGTCACAGGCTCAAGTGTCTTATGTCGTTGGAATCCTTAGCTCATGTCAGACAAAATGCCATATGCCAGATTTGTCCGTCACTGAAATTTTGGGGTATTTCGTATTTTTTGAAAAACCTGCCCAATCGAATCAGACCAGTGCAGGAAGATTTCCTGGAGAGTGAGATAAAATATCTTCGCCAAACTTACAACGCCTATGTAAGAGCTGAATCTGAGGTCACATAAAAAAAAAAAGTTGCAGCGCTTGGCCACTTTGTGGCACTATAAGAGGGAAAAAACATAAAAACGGCCATAACTATTAGACAAGCTTAACGGAGGTTGATCTGAACAAAACTTAGTGGGCCTTGACTGAAAGAATTTTTCAAAGAAATCGGCCACTGGAGGACAATATCACTTTTTTCAATGGCGTAAACGATTGTCTATTGTGCGTTTTTTCACACATATGCACGATATTCATATTATATGATAGACCCCCTCATTCCAAACAACTTTTTTGGTTTTCTAGAACCACTTCTGAAAAAAAAAAAAAAAACTACTTTGGCGAAGTAGTCGTAGATTTTTCGCACAATCTGGAAAAATCTGCAGTGCATTTCTCTGGACACTATAGGTCAGGGGTCATCAAACTTGATCCTGGAGGGCCGGTGTCCTGCAGAGTTTAGCTCCAACTTGCCTCAACACACCTGCCTGGAGGTTTTAAGTATATCTATTAAGACCTTGATTAGCTGGTTCAGGTGTGTTTGATTAGGGTTGGAGCTAAACTCTGTAGGATACCGCCCTCCAGGACCGAGTGTGGTGATGCTATAGGTCAATAATTATCCCAAAAAAAAATGTATTTACACTTTGGGACGCTATAATGGGGTCGTTTAGAAAAGGGACCTGTACAAATATACCCAAAAGCCTATAAAGCTTAAATAAAAACTCAAAACTTCACAAAACCTGGTGACTACATGCGGCAAGTGATTCTAAACGAGCATAAAATATAATTGCCATTGATTTATCTCTGAAAATCTTTTAATAAAATAGCAAAGCATATATTTACAAGGTAGATGTAAGCAAAATCTTAATAAAGGTCGATATAACCATTCTTATTAAATTATATATTACTGTGTTTCAGTAGTGACAAATTTCATAAAATTTCGGTTGAACCACTGGTGTCATATGGGCTGTTTCACTCATGCAGTGCATCAGACTAAACCGCAGCCTTTTGAGATTTAAATTTTGTGTTAATTCATTACGCAACCCTACTATTTACTTATTTTAATTTTTTACATTTTATGTCTTAATCATTTCTTAGCTTTCCATCAACTCACAAACCCCCTGCAGTTCCGCTTGGAAACTGCTCTGCAGTTAGTTAACACTCTATCTCAATAACAAACCCTTAATGCCATGCATATTGGGTTTCGTGAGGTAGCTGTGAACATATTAGCTCAATTAATATACAAATTGGCAGTCAAGCTGTTATTAATCCTCATATTTTATGCTGTTTTATCTCTTTTTCTGGATCCCCAATGAATCAGCCCTCTGTGATTCTCTCCTTCAATCTCTCCGCTGATTTACAATAGCGCGCTGTTATCTGCTTTGTTTCTGTGCAAATATGGTCTGATGTTCTGAAGTCAAACCCAGTAGCTGTTTGACAAGCCGCCAGAAATGACAATTAATGAACGACAGGTGTGTGCTAATGTAGTCAGTTGCCAATAAAGGAAAAAAAGACCTGAACTCACATAGTTGTCTTTGAACTCCGATGACTTCAGAGCATATATTCTGCTAGATAAGCTTCTTGACCCTTCACAGGTTGTACATGTTAGATTTTCAGCATATGTGGTAAGTGCTTTCCTGGATGATGTTTATTCTGACATGAATGGTGCGAGATACATCTATTGTGTGTTATTTCTGAATTGTATGTTCCTTAATTGTATGCTTCCTGCGCTATCTTATCTGAAGCGCCTGAAGTAAAGCACACCACTTAAAAAAGGTCACAGTTAAGGAGAAACTGTTACGAGGTTTGACATAAAGACAGGAAACGCTGACGGCTTTAGCTCGACATCAAGATGGTGAACACGTTGAAAGGATTTAAATGACAGATAGCATTTCCCAACAGTTGAGAAACCACAGGTGCCATTCAGAATTAACTCTGTCTGGTGAAATGGCATTTTCAGTAATCAAAGAGGAAGGAATTGAACCTTGTGAGGAATATTCAGGAAGGCAGGTTGAATTGAATATAGTTAGATTGGAGAAACAGTTGTAGTGAAAATGCTGTGATCAAACTCGCACGTCTTTTGTAATCACCTCTTTCCGCATGCATGACATTTTCTTTTTTCCCTCACCAAGCTTAAAGTGGCAGCTCAAAAACCTGCTATTTTACTTGCATAAAGGCTTGAGAAATATCTGGAAAGAGAGGTGCATATCAAAGGTGTTCAAAAAGATAAACAGGCATAATCATTCTGTGGCCTTTTTTTTCTTTCAGGGAGTACTTGGGGAAGCAGTTGCAGTCCAGCGAGCAGTCGACTCCAGCTGTGGCTGCTCGAAGCTGAACTGCTCCAGTGCTTGTCTGAGCCAGTGTATCTGATCCAGTGCTCTTGGTGTGAATGTAAATCTGTGCTACATAGAATGAACATGTTAAACAAAAACCGAGTTGATGTATTGAACCCTAAATTTATGATTTACTTCTTCTTTGTTGTGCTCTATGTTGTGTAAAATTGTGCGTCCTTATAAAAAAACATCACAGAAAGTGATCAGAACAGTTCACAGAGTAGTATTAAATGTTATTTATGTCTTTGATGTAAAACAGTAAGTATGCATTCCAATAAAGACTATACGATGACAAATGTTTCTGTTGAGTGTTTTTAACTTTTTATGCACTTGGGATTTAGTCTTTCTTCAGTTTGATGCTGAACCAAATGTTTCCCATCAGACCCAAATAATTAATGGAGCAGTTTTACTCTGTTCACACAACATGTTCCTCAGCCTTTTGATTTCTTACTGCTGATGAGAGATCTTTACCCTGTTCAGCACTGAACTGGCATGCAATTCCAGCTGCAGTGTTGAACCCATTCCCTATTGTAAGACTCTGCATCCTTTTGGGGGGACTTGAATGAATTTGTGCCATTGTAGACCTGCAATATTTGAGCAATCACAGATTTTGAATGACCAACTTCTCTTGCAGTGGCTGAAAGGGTCATCTCTTTGGCCTTCATCTGGACAACCTCCTGTCGCAGGGTTTTAGTCATCTTTGAGTGGCCCACCATCTTGCAATCTCAGTGAAAATTGGAGGAATGCTGCCATTTAAGTAGGGTTTGTCATAAAATTAAGGAAATTGGCACCAGGTGGTAGATTAACACCAATAATTTAGGTATCCGTAAGTGTTCTCTAATTTTGATCAGAGTTCTTTTTTGAATGTTATTTCAGTTTTTTTATACTGTGCTATTAATGTCTAATCTATCTATGTCTGTTTAATTGTAGATACATTGATCAAATTATTTGTGTTGTTATATCTGATAGACAGATACAACTGACAGGCAGACAGACAGATTGAATCAGTCTGAATCATATTATGTCTGATTATCTCAAATTTGTTTTCTCAGAATAGATGGAAAAATGATCTGAAGTTATTTGCACTTCATCCCAGGAGCTTAGAAGCACAGATTGATTTTCTGTGATATTGTAGTCTTGCTCAAATATCAGATTCATATGATAATCCTTCAATGTTAGAAGTCCCTCGACCATATAATTCCTTTCTGTGTAATACAGCTGCCTTCAGATTGTAATTTTATTTTCTGTGTTTCTCAACGTTTTGCTTGTGATGGAGTACTAAACAGCTATTTCAAACCTTTTTTTGGATCATAGACTTTGCTCTAAGGGAGTATGCTATTAACATTTAGGAGAACTTTTGAAATTATGAATGTGTCTTCATAAACAAGAAACTGGAGTGTCTTGTAACACTATAAACCTCAGATCTTGAAATATGATTTAATATTTTGATGTTAAAGGGCTTAAAGTTTTTCATATTTGCCACCTTTTTTCTAGTGACCTATTTCAGACTTCATCTCAGGATACGCATGTAAACATGGTTCCCTGAGAAGCTGAACAAGACGCTGTGTTCCCTAGAGGGCGCTATGGAAATGCAGCGCAAGTTCCCTTTGAAAGGGAACGTCGCAGGTTACATATTTAACCATGGTACACTGAGAAAAATTAGATGCTGTGTTCTCTAGAGCAGTGTTTCCCAAACTTTTTTTCTGGGGACCCACATTTTAAAGTCGATAAATCCTTGTGACCCAATAAACATTAGGCCCATATAGTTCAAATATCACGAAGAGAATTTATGCATTAACAAATTATGTATGACCATTTTTAAGGTCATGCTTCCACTTAACTATTTAAAAGAGATACAGATATTTGACAAAGCACTTTTTTTTAAAGTAAAATGCAGATTTGCAGAAAATGCTGTTTAACACAAACACAATATGTATCCGTTATTTTGATTTCAAATCCAAAAGTGCTTTTTTAGCATTGTGATCCTCTTTTACCACAGTTCACTAATACAATAACAGACATGCACGTTTAAACTCAATAAAAAACAACGTATTATTCAATGCACTTGACTTCTAGATTTGTATATTAAGTTGCTCAAGCAAGTTGCAACACATTTTAACACAACATAGGGAGGCTATAGCTTCCTTTTCTAGTTGAAATTGGGCTATCAAAAAATATTTTAATTAAAACTTACCACAGACAGAAACAATCGGCTCTCATGCTGGTTTCGCATTCAATCTTTATTAAAAACAATCCTTTAAAGAACTTTTCTACCTGGACAAGTGCACGTATTATGTTCCCTTTTTCTTTAAAACTGTACTTTTCCTTATTTTAAACCTAGCCAAAAAGCCACGTGTTGACTGTGAAACAGTGGACTTCATTTATATGCATTTATGGTACATTTTCGTGTCAATCCATGTTCATTTTTACAGCGAAAAATGTGCTGTCACTTTAATTCAGCGCATGCAGCACAGCAAAAAATACTCTGCCGAAACGATCACTTCTCTGCTGCAAACGCACTGCTTCTGGGACGCACTGCTGGACAGCAACCGCGTGCAGTGTGAACGCTCCAATCTGTGGGTGCGGAAAAAAATACGCAACGCATACGCACTGCAGACGAAGTTTGTGTGAAACAGGCGATGCAGAGCGCAGCTAAAGAACAACAACAAAAAAGAAAGCAGAAGAAGAAAACGACGAGCTCCCTCGTGCGGCTAATAGGTGAACTACACATAAATTTTAATCAAGAGTATATAGCGCACTGAAAAATAGTGCTCGACTTGGCGACCCATACAAAATCTCCCGCGACCCACTTGTGGGTCGGGACCCCGCCTTTGGGAATGACTGCTCTAGAGCAGTGATTCTCAACTCCAGTCCTCGAGGCCCACTGCTCTGAACATTTTGTATGTATCCTTCATTAAGCACACCTGATTGAGATAATCAGCTCGTTAGGAGAAAGATCCATGAACTGAACTGAGTGTGTCAGATTCAGAAACATACAAAATGTGCAGAGCAGTGGGCCCCGAGGACTGGAGTTGAGAATCACTGCTCTAGAGGATGCTAAGAAGACGTAGCGCAAGTTCCTGTTCTTGGTTCCATGGTTTCCTGAGAAGGGGTGCGAGACACTGCATCTCCTAGAGAGCCCTATGAAGATGCACCATGATGTTCCATTTAAAACGGAGCGTCTCTGGTTATGATTGTAAGCATGGTACCCTGAGAAGGGGAACAAGACACTGCGTCCCCTAGAGGGCGCTACAATGACGCAGCATGAGTTCCCATGCAAAAGGAACAAGACAATGTATGCCCTAGAGCAGTGGTTTTCATGAGAGCCGCACTTATAGGACAAAGTCAATAGGAGAGCCACTTTTACTGCAAAGTATCAAAAGTTACAAGTTACAACCACAAATTAAAGCTTGGCAAGCCGCATGATGTTTGCGAGCCGTGCAATAAGTAACACTGCCCTAGAGGGCGCTTCTTATTTGAAAGGGAATGTCTCAGGTTATGTATGTAACCTTGGTTCCCTGAGAAGGAGAACGAGACACTGCTTTCCCTAGAGGGCACTATGAGAATGCAGCTTGAATTCCCATTTGAAAGGAAACATTTCAGGTTACGTATGTAAGCATGGTTCCTTGAGAAGGGGACAAAGATACTGCATCCCCTAGAGGGCACTATGAAGACGCAGTGTGAGTTCCCATTCGAAACGGAACATCTCAGGTTATGTATGTAACCATGGTTCCCTTAGAAGGGGAACAAGACGCTGCATTCCCTAGAGGGCAAAATGAAGACGTAACGTGAGTTCCAATTCAAAGGAAGGATTTAACTTTAGTTGGGTTAAACCCACTTTAGTTCAGTTAAACTGCTTCCGCTTTCATTTCCAGTCAAGATCCAGTCAACAACCATTGCACAGAACCAAGTCTCCACTCTACACATTTTCTTTATAAATAACCATTACACTCAATGTACAGATATTTCTTTTTGTTGTTGTTTTTGACAATTTTTCAAAATTTCTCCTTCAGTGTTCCACAGAAGCAAGTTATAGAGTTTTGGAGCAGCATCTCCCACAACACAGCGTTCTAAAATGTGCCGCAAATTTAAGATGTTCAAACTTTAAGAACTATCTCTGGGGTGTTTTTTTTTTCCATTTTAAACCCAAAAACATGTTTGTGTGAATTTCCCCAAACATCACCCAGAAATTTGAATTCCTCATGTTGTCAGTTTCTCTAATATTTTTAGTTAAATTCATGTATTTCATTTCATGTCACACCTTTTATGATAAGGTGTCACGCCTGTGTCACTCGTAAACACAAACCCATTTGCCAATTTGCAGCATTCCTTGTGCATCCCATTTTTTAAATAACCTCCCAGAACCTTTTCCATACACGACTGGGCAGAGCATCAGACGAGTGCAGATGCAGCCACTGGGTAATTTGTGTTCAGTCGCCCTCTCTCCTCTCTCTCTCTCTCTCTCTCTCTCTCTCTCTCTCCATCTCTCTTTCTAAATGGAAAACAAGCTGTAGCTGTAGCACTATCGGTTAGCAAATAGCCCGGTACTCTGTGTGCTTTGTGGATGTCCAGATAGAGATAACCTTCAAAGCCTATTACCGCCACACTATCTGACGGATCCACAGCATATGTGGTTATCAACTCGTTCGGGATGTGTCGAGGGTCATTTGAATTCTAACAGGGTCATCTCAGGCCTCGTGAAACAAGGTTGTCAGTGGCATTATCAGATGTCTGATTCAACCTTACTGGGAAACTTGTTTTTTTTCTTTCACACCTCCGTTCTATTCAGATGCTGCTTTTGTGTCAAGAATGAATTGACTCATGTCTACGATCCCACATCTCAGCAGCGCTGTATGGCGTGCCAGCACTTGTATGACACTTCCCACACTGAGTGGCTGCTTTAAGTAATGTGCAACTCTGTCGTCCTTTTGCCATAATCAATGATGAACTTGTTTCAGGGCTCTCGGAGGCATGTCGCTTTGAGAACTCTTCACCAGTGGCTTTTGTGAAGTCATTCTCAAGCTGCGTCTAGCATTTTCAAGGGCTGTTTTTATAAACGGCCTCCTTTAGTGACATTAAATGCACTGATTATAGTATCAGAATTTTCAAGCAAGGACAAAACTTCTGAATGACTCAGACTTGGTTTACTTATGTTTCAACAACAACCTTAATGCTTATAGCTGCATGTTACAGCTGAATGTTTGCAGCGGAGCCACTCACTGAGGTTGTCAGTTGAAGACGTGGCTTTGTAATACAGGTGGAATATTATCGACTAGTCATATTGACCGGATTTGTCTGCTCTGCTCTTGTTGACATGGGTCACAGATTGCCTGTTCCCATGGTTACAATTAAAACAGGAGCAACTCAGACAGCATTTAAGAGTGATTTTCCTTGTCATCCTGATAGCAGATGGACTGACAGAAAGATTTATCGTGGCGTTTGTTGATTTCAAAGTTTGCAGGTCTAGCTGAATCTCATCCAATCAGTATAATGCCATTATGGGACTATTTATATTCATTAAGCACTATTATGTGTTTTGTTAAGCATAATGAAGTACTTTCTGTGAATCATTTTTGTGAACATTCTAAATTCGCACAGATGGGCTGCACTGTCTTTGGATATTGGATCACATTTATACTGCTTTGTTACAATCAGTCTGCAATTGAGTCCATTTGACATTTTGCAGCCGTAACCTCTCCTTCCTCAATGAACCTTTCACTAACAACAGGAGTTCCTATTCAGCTCCTGATTGCTGAGATCAGGGCCATTTCCTGACACGTCGGTAGTGAAACTGCCTTTAACCCTGCAGCATCAGCCAATAAGCTCATTCATTGAATCACACTGTTATGGAGATCAGACTTACATGACACATTTCTCTCATATTTGTTATTAAATGGAGAAGTTGTACAATTAATCATCTTTGGTTAGCCTAAAAAATCAGTTCACCCAAAATTGAAAATTCTGTTGTAATTACTCATCTTTATGTAGTTTCAAACCCGTGAGACCTTTGCTTATCTTCAGAACACAAATTAAGATGTTTTTGATTAAATCCGATAGATTTAATTAAATCCTGATTTAATCCTGATGCCACATGGACTATTTTATCAATGTGCTTCACTTTCTGGGGCTTGAACGTGGTAGTTGTGTTTCTTTCTATGCAGGGTCAGAAAGCTCTCGGATTTCATTAAAAACCCTTCAATTTGTGTTCCTAAGATAAACAAAGGTCTTACGGTTTTGGAATGACATGAGGGTGAGTAATTAATGGCAGAATTTAAATTTTTGGGTGAACTATCCCTTTAATATCTAGAAATCTAGAATAGAGATAATAACTATGGGGATGATGTGATAAAATATATTGATTTTTTGTTTGTTTGTTTGTTTTTTAGATGCTACAAGGACTACCAGGATGATTTTACATATTGTAGTCCCCTTGCACATACAGCTCATATGTATAAACATTAAGGAAGCTCTTTTCTTCCACTGAATAAAAAAATTTAAAAAGGTAATTGCGACTTTCATCTTGCAATTCTGGCTTTTTTCTCAGAATCATGAGATATAAATGCACAATTCTGAGAAATGAAGTCAGAATTGCTTGATATAAACTAAATTGCGAGTTATAAAGTCAGAATAAACTCACAATTCTGAGAAATTGTTACAATTTGGTAATTCCATGCAAATGTCAACTTTACCATGAAAAAAATGTTTTTACCATACTGATAGCACATTTGGTGGTTCGAATACCCATGTGAGGTCTCTCTAAAGGTTTTTAAAACATTTTGTTAGTGCATGATTTTCTATAGTCTGGTAAGTGCTATTTTCAGACTTGTCACATTCATAACAGTACATATTGCTTATAAATAGACACATCAAAATTAAAATAAAGTACAGTTATACTTTATTATATGTTCTGTGAAGAGCCATCGCTTCTCTTTTTGTTGGCTATTACTGCGTCTTGTTTGAGCATTTTAATTCACAGAAATCCTAAGTATGTAGTCCCTCAAAAGTAGTGTCCTTTTTTGTCACATCCATGATGCATGATTATTTCCCTTTTTTAACATAGAAAACTTGTGCATAGGCTGACATGTTTCTGATGTTTAGACTCTATCACCAAGGGTTTATTAAAATATAAACAGATGGTTCGGTATATTGGTGACACATACATTCTCTAAGCATTTATATGTCACATCCATAACACTGGATTTTGCCCAATTCTGACAAATAAACGCAGACTTTTTTCTTTTTTTTAACCGGTAAATACAAAAAAACAGGCAATGAAGTTCTGTTCTGTCTCTGTCAGTAAAGCACCATTCATACATCATTTTCAAATCATGTACAAATTTGTGACATTAACCAGAAATGATCTCTAAATGCCTGTGCCTCCTGGTGTATACGTGGTCAGTGTTTTTGTGTCCAACATTTACATTAAGCAGCTGGTTTTGGCCCAGAGTCATCGTATTAGACGACTTCAAACTGAACTACACAGTGCAGAATAAACGCTTCTTTTGCGTCAGAATGTTATGATTGGCGTAGAATAGTCAACTTACGTCAGCGTGTGATGCTCTGTTCACACAGAGCACATTACCGGTAATTTACTGGTAATGTTACAACTTCTCATACAAAAGTACTCAAATTGGCAGAATGAATTTACAGGCATGTTTGAAAAAGTCCTGTTTACACATGATCTCTTAACATCAATTTACTGGTAATTTACCAGTAAAGACTGTATGAAAGGGGCTATTCATTAATGGTGAGTATACTATAAATGGACTGATATATCTCTGGTATGTTGTGATGTTGGTCACATGGTTGATTTTATGTGTGATGTTTCTTTGTCTTTGTTTGTTTTATATTATTTTGTTTGAGTTTTAATTTTATTTATTATTTTTATTTTCATATATTGTTTTCCTTTTCTTTTTTATATAGCTTTATCCTGTTCATTTATTTATTTTTTGAAGTTTATTTTTGTTTTGTTTCTGTGCATGCTTTGTATTTTTTTCTTTTTTGTGCATTTTATTCATTTTATTTTTCTTTTTATATATTTTTGTCATTTTATTTTTTATTTGTTTTATTATTTAGTATTTTTTGTTATTATTATTTTGCCTTAAAGTCCTAAAGTAATTACAAACAATCAACGATAAAATGATGGAGTTAACTGAATGTTAATATCTAAAACCAGGCGTCTCAAAACTGACTTTACCTCACTTTTAGTCAGGTTGCTATTTATTACTGGTTGATATCGTAAAATGCACAACCACAGTGAATAGAGTTCGACCATAAATTTGTCCTCCAATATTGCACCATCAGCACTAATGGCTCTTTAAGAGTGCTCAATCTTCAGGCCTGTGCTAGCATGACACGGACTTTGATCAAGCTAGGCACCATCAGCTGAGCCATCTGTGGCTAGCCTTTATTTGGAAAGCCTCTTTGCAATGTTCAGATGGGCTGGAACGGAACAAAATCTGAAGTTTGTGTTCCTTTTTTATCCTTGTGTGCATGATGAACACTCGCCCATTAGACCAAAAAAAACATGGTCACTGTGTTTGGGATTCACAACAATAAATTAGAAGGTGAACATAGACTGGAAATGAAGCAGAAATAATTCAAGAGCTGTTTTCATCACCAGCGTGCAGTCCATATGCAGCATATTACTTATAGATGTGAACGTCAACATTACTGAGTATACTATGTGGAAACAATTAATCTTGCAACAGAGAGACACAGAAAGGAAAAATGTCATTCTCATCATGATATTGATGATTTAACATTTGGTAAATAACTAATTAACTATTTTGTTGTAAATTCGGGCTATTTGATGATATATATGAACGCAGAAATCACATAACTGATAACATTTTTAACCTGTCGCTTGGTTTATAACTACCTGGCACATCTATGAGGACTTGTTCTTCTTGGAAGCATTCCCCACTGTGAGAGGAAGTGTTGATAACTTATTATTTTGCTCTGGTACAGTAGTCTTAAAAATAAAGGTGCTTTAAAAGGTACTTTACAGCGATGCCAAAGAAGAACCATTTTTTTTCCACAAAGAACCATTCAGTCAAAGGTTCCTTAAAAATACATCTTTTTTTTTCTTTTCTTTTTTTTACCTTTTCATAATCTGAAGAACCTTTCACCAAAAAGAACATTTTGTGCAACAGAAAGGTTCTTCAGATATTAAAGGTTCTTTATGGGACTATTTAAACCAAAAAAGATTCTTCTTTGGCATTGTGAAACACCTTTGTTTTTAAGAGTGTAGCATTCAAAATCGTTAAGGACTGTGTCTCTGATTTCCTTGCAGGCAGCATTCTTGAATCGTCATTGTAACACTTAATTTTTATTTGTGAGGGCGCATATAATCCATTTCATGGCTGGGAGGTCTGAAGTTTGGCATGAAATCACACACACTCTGAACTGTTGCACCTTACTGCATATATATATATATATATATAAAGAAACTTTGGTTTCCATGGAAACTGTTTCTAAACAAACCGATGCCTTCACACAGCACACTCCTTTCATTCTTCAAGGGCACAGAAAAACAGAAAGAACAATCCCACCATCTCTCTCTTTCTACCTTTCTCATGCATCCTCTCTCTTCTCTCTCCTTTAAATGCAAAAAAAAAAAACATACATAAACTGTCCTCTGCGTGGTTTATTTCTGCTCAGTTTCAGCAAGTTATTTCTTAGTCTACTTTAGATGCTATGCATTTGAGAAATTATAATTCATAAGTGTACACCACAGCGTATATATTAATATATTTATTTAGACTTGAACAGACTGTACGGATTCATCTTCAGCTGTGTGTTCAACTGCTGAGCTTGGGTTTAAAAGACCATATCATAAAAGAGATTCATGTGACTCTACTGGAGTTTTTTTCTTGTCCTTGACTTGATTTACCTTGAAACAGAATTACACGCAGTAATATTTTTCCCTTTTGTTGATTTCTAACACATAATAGTTTTCTCCTCCATCGATGATTGAATTCATCATTGGCAAATATTCAGTTTTTTGTGATGTGCTGTGTTTTGTTTGTTCACAAAAGACCCACACAAATAAAGGGACTCTTATTCTAGTCTTTATTCTCTATGATTTTCACTTCTGACTGAAGATTTGTGCCTCTATTGTTGGAAAATTTGTATAAATGGCATTTGAGTGGGATAGTAATTATGTCATTATGTACAAATCCTCATGTCGCTGCACACAAGGCAGGTTGGACGTGTGCCATTGGCTCTTTAGTCTTGTAAACAATGTTGGGCACGTTACTTAAAAAACTTCTCACAAATAGTAACTGAGTTAGTAAGTTAGTAACTATCCTGCTGAAAAAAAAACAGCTAAAACCAGCCTAGACTGGTTGGCTGGTCTTAGCTGGTTTAAGCTGGTCTCCCAACCCTCTAAAACCAGTCTGCTGACCAGCCAAGACCAGCCTGGATGACCAGCTAAAACCAGCTTTTTTTTTAGGGATTGTTACTTTTTTTTAAAAAGTGTTTAAATATGTCAAATAACTTGGATGCCCCCTATATTAAATATGTTAAATGAGTAAAACATTGTACACTAATCTATGTTGCTGTGGGACAATGTGAAAGAGGCTTTCAGAGGCTAAATATCATGCTATTGGGGTCGCTTTAACCCGCGGACATGAAAAACATCCCACAGATAAGAATAAGGTATCGTTTGGCAAAGGCTCTACTTTTCTTTGTGTAGTCATAATAACAAAACATTGTACTTTTGTAAAATAAAGAAAATAAACAGGATGCACTCTCTGCCATCTTGTCTCCGTCACCTCTCTTCACAGACACATAAATAAAACAACCTATATCTTAGTGAATACCTACTTTACAGACATAACAATTATATTTATAGAAAGCGTGAAAACGTCAAAAACAAATATTCTCTGATAAAGTAATCCATATGATACCAACGCGAGCTCCAGTTTTTCCCGTCTAAACTCATTTTTAATGTAATCATGCCCATGAGCTGTCACGGTTTAGTGTTGAAAGAACTTGCAGCGAAGATGAAAGTAAAAGTCTTCAATATCACAAGGTAATATACAACAGAAAGGCAGCAAACACATGTGCACATTGATGAGACCAGATGAAGAAACACTGAACTGAATGCAACTTAGAAGGTAAGGTAAATGAGGGACAGTGAGAACGATATACTAATGGCACAGATGAACGGAGGTTAACTAATAATGACCCAAGAAGCACAGCAACAGGAACCACCAAATATGGGCACATGAGGGAGAAAACACAACCAAAAGTCCAATGGGGTGTGACACGAGCGGCTCCCCTTTTCAGTATTTAAACATCCGCGTGAGACATCCAGGTAAAAACAAAAAAAACCTTTTTTTCCTGATGATGAATAACAAAAACATTGAAAGACAATCAGAATCAATTTAGAAAGATTTACATTTGAACAATATTTTAATTTAGACAAACTTTGGCATGTTTACATCCTGCCAGGATTGCATCTGAAGTTTCTTGTCTTTGCCGTTTGTAAGCTGTTTGAGTTGCTGTGGTCTACTAACCCTCAAAGGAATCAGGGCTAAAGTGGAGATGTTTAATGTTTCTTGGTGTGAAAGGGTCTGTCCCCCTTTTTAAATTTCCAATAGTGTTTCATTTATATTAGCTTGGGCCAGAGCCATTGAGCTTGGTAAAGCCGCATTTGACAGTAAATGACAGCCACATTCTCATCCATATCGCAATAAAATCTAGCATTCTGTGCAGAATTCAAATGGATCTGAGACATTTTCACGCATACGATCTGCTCTGTGCTATCGTTACTCCAGACTGATGCATTCTCATCAGATTATTCCATTTCTTTAGAAATTTCAATCTGTTCTGAGATGGCAGATACACAGATATGTCTGGAGCAGGAATGTAAAATCTATATGTACATTTATTTCATGACAACTCTCTGAAGATTTTAGCATGGATATGACTATGTTAATGTGTTTGGTTTTGGTGGAATAGATCTGCTATGCTGCTGAATTGCTGCTGCTTTTGCTAACTGCAGTTGTAAAATATTGCGGCTGCTATTGCAAAGCATGTACAGGAACTTGCTACTGCCAATGTATACGCCGATACCGTGCTGTGCGTATTTAATTTAAGACATACTGCTGCTGCACAAGTAACATATATAATAATCTCTATAGGAGATCTATACAGGTGGAGCTGGGGAAGGTGGAGGGTTTCAGAAGAGCTCTCAAAGGGTGCTGCAAAATGCTCTAGTGAATGCTGCAGCAGAGGGGAAGATTATAATGACTTAGATATTGTTCTGTTTCTCACACACATATCATATGACTTGATAAAAATGAGGAATGTGGAGTTATGAACTATGACTATGAACCTTTGTTGTATGTTTTTGAAGATTCTTCAAAAAATTGTTTTGTGTGTGTTCAAACATTATTGATGCTACAATGTTGATCATCTGTGACTTTTTTTTGACTGTGTTCATATGTGGTGTTTTTATTCTCAGTTTTGTATTTTATTTAGTTATTTTTAATTGTCATTTTATTGTTTTATTATGTTATTTACTTCCAAATTAGTCATTAGTTAATCATGTGATTAAATTAATATTAATTAATAATAAGCCAGCAATCTTATAAAACTGACTTTCACTTATTTTTAGGCAGAAAATAATAACACATGATTTCGGAACAAAACAGCAGAATTGTCATTGTTAGGTAAACTAGCCATTTAATTTGTTGTCTTATATATGCCGTTTTATAGCTGTACAATAATACTTTAGTAATTCATGTAGGCAGAGTGCTAAAAGTAGTATACAGAATATGACAGAATATGCCGAAACATATCTAGTCAACTTATAGGCCTGCTCAACTGTGTTAAATGTACTGTATATGTCTGTGTAGACTGGAGAGAGACACACCGACTAAATAAAATATCTGATTAAAACCATTTTTCCTTCCACACAGCTGTGTCCTTGAGTGGGATTTTGTGATGTCTGATGGAGCTGCAATTATCTACCCCATAAGCCCTTCTTCCTGAGGTTATAAAGCACAAGCACTGGAGGGAAACATACCACACACAAACAACATCTACCTATGTCTCTTAGCAACATGTGAAGTACTCCTACTTTTGCCTAGAAAGAACGAAACGAACAAGATTCTGCGTTCACAGAATGTCATGCTGATGAACTAGATATTTATTGTGTCCATTACTGACATGACAAGACTGTGTTTAGATGAGTATAATCAATACGGAAGAGTAAATAGTAACATTAAAGGGGGCCATTAGAGCTCTTGCGGTGGTCGACCCTTAGTCATGTATTTTGTTATCAAAGTTGTTGGGTCGGAAAAAATAATAGCACATGTGCTTTCATTAAGGAAAGCATTTGGGTTTTGCTGAACCTACTACTTTTTTCATTTCATTTATGTTTCTAAAATTGCCATCTAGAATGGGCAAATATTTAAGAGCAACAAAATATTGCATAATAAGCTTCTCAACCTTACTTCAAGAGCATTTTATAGAGTTAATAAGGTGGTCAATTTGGAAAATGTAAATGTAGGCTACTATTGTATACTACAACCAGACCACTACTGTATATTAGGTAGGTTTTTTTGCCCTTTCAAATAGTCTATAAAGCACCTACTGTTCTAAAGTGACACTGTCAAGTAGCAACAAGGTAGGCAGCATCTCTTTTGCCTCTTCTCCGTGAATGTGAGGGGGAGTAACAGGTGAAAAGTCATACGAGAGGAGGTGGTGCCTCCAAGTCACTGTGATTGGCTGATTTGTGGAAAAATGGTGCAGATCATGTTCATAACAGGTTTGCAAATATGCCTGAAACTAGAGAAACTAGATAAACTAATTACAAAATAACTACACACCCACTCAAACATCAAGACTGCATCTAAATATGCATACTTCCCTATTAGCATGTGAAAAACAGTGAAAGAGTGAATGTTAAAGAGTCCAAATTCACTGTATAAAACAGTAGGCAAAAAGTATCTGGATGACCTAAAGTACTACTTTTGGAAAGATTTTGAAGTGTGCATGAACACCACTATCCAATAAGCATGGGAGAGGATTTGTGGACATTTAAAAGAAGTACCCACTCAGAGAGTATGCGATTTTGGATGTCAGCGCTATAGTCTGAATCTTGATCTATGACACCTGGGGCCTCATTTATAAAACTTTCTTACGCACTGATTTGATCTTAGAGTGTTCGTACGATCAAATCCACGTCAAAGTACAGATTTATAAAAACCGTCTTTGACGTGGAAAAGTACTTATCTCCACGTCAGTTTCCAGCTTGGCGTACGACCGTTTCCTTGTGGTAATGCCTGGTATTGCAGATAGTTCAGCCTCACTATAATTAGATTTCTTGCGCTCCTTTTTACTTGCCATTGTCACAGAGTTTTTGCTTTAGGAATGAGCTCATTTTATATGTTAATTAATTAAGCAGGGGCGTTTCGACGGCGGAACATTCAGCTGCACACAATTCCACGATCATTTGTGATTTATAACCGAATGACTGGCGTACGCATGGATTTCGTGTGTACGTTCGTTTCTCTGAATCGCTCTTACGATCAAATCAGAAAAGTTCTTAGATAAAATCAAGGATGGTTTCTACGCAAGTCTTTATAAATGAGGCCCCTGCTGCTTTACAGAAGTATACTTCCAGATTGAAAATGTCCTGATAATTTACTCACCCCGATGCCATCCAAGCTGTTTGTGTCTTTCTTTTCTCAGTCGCAAAGGAATTATGTTTTTTGAGGAAAACATTCTAGGATTTTTCTCCATATAATGGACTTCAATGGTGGCCAATAGGTTGAAGGTCCAAATTGCAGTTTCAATGCAGCTTCAAAGGGCTCTACACGATTCCAGCCGAGGAATAAGTGTCTTATCTTACAAAACATTTGGTCATTTTTTAAATAAATTAGAATTTACATACTTTTTAACCAAAAATGTGTGTCTTTGCGTAATCATGTTGGAAAAGTCAGACGCGGTCAGTTCTTCGTCTGTGTACTTCGGTTCAAAAAGGTAGGGCGAAAAATACCATCTAATATTCTCCTCCAACTTCAAATTGCCTGACATTGTTGTTTTACTTTTTTTGTAAAGGGCACGTTCACTTTGTAAGCACCAGCTCAGTACTTTTGCTTGTCACAGTGAGCATTTGTGGTTAAAAACCATTGAAATTTTAGTTTTACTTATAAAAAGGCAGATTGTTTCACTAGATAAGACCTATATGCCTAGACTGGGAAGTTGGAACATGTAGAGCCCTTTGAAGCTGCACTGAAACTGCAATTTGGACCTTCAACTTGTTGATTCCCATTGAAGTCTACTATATGGAGAAAAATCCTGGAATGTTTTTCTCAAAAACCTAACTTCTTTTCGACTGAGGAAAGACTGGAACATCTTGGATGACTTGGGGGTGAGTAAATTATCAGGAGATTTTCATTCTAGAAGTGAACTTCTCACTTAATTGGGCAGTTGAGGAATTGAATTAGGCTAACCAGAAAGAAGGTACTTTTTAATAATACTAGCTGAACAGCAGTTAGCGGGGATAAATATAATTGACAGAAAATGTGTTACTGTGTAAACCTATTGTTTTTTTAAGTAATGTAAGAGTTTTATCTACCTTTTTCTTCAACGTGGGAGTAAGCCGTTTTCTGTGAGTGTGCGAGACTTCCGGTTCATTAGCCTCTGTAGGGAAATAACAAAGAATAACAAGTACAGTAGGCTAAATGGTAAAACTGTTTGCAACAAAACAGTGTGTTTATAATTAAGATAGTAATTTAAAATTATATGGTAAGGCACACCAATTTGCAATATCAAGCCGCAAAACGCTGTTTAGTACAGCTACAAATAGCTGGAAGCAATGACAGGAAACCAGACCCATTACATTTATAAATGACCACGCCCACTCTTACGAAAAAAAAAAAAGTTATTCATTGCTGTTCAAAATTGAACCCAAAAACCGTTTGAACATTATGGAATTTATACTGTATCACAAAACAAGACAGACGGTCTTTCCCTCTTGATTTCAGAAGACCGCCACACGCATCACTCCTTAATCCTTTATCCTAATACGTTTCCCGCCCACAGAATTACCGACATCCTTCTCTGACAAAACTAATGCGGTTTCCCCCGTCTTTGTCTCTTTGAATAAAAGACAAAATCCACTCACTCTGGAGAACTTCACCTGCTGCTATCTTTACTGAACCTGCAGTCTTGCATGTTGAGTTCTCCCTCATGACAGTGTGCGCGTCAAATATCTCCAGACGTGAACTTTGGAGCGCGTCATCTCTTGCAAAATTAAAACTGTTTAACCAACATAAGTGGCTTATGTTTCCAAGACATTTGACACATTTAGAGGACAACTTTATTGCCGCCGATATAGGCGAAGAGTTGCAGTGAGACGCTACAGCTGCTTAACGGACTGTTTCAGATGGAGACCGTCACATGAGATCTGATGTCATACGGGACGCGCGGCAGAGGCAGCTGCTCTCGTAAGGTGGCAGTCAGTCATCAGTTGAATAGGAGCGGGCCAAAGAAATCAACGCATTGCGCACAGACATCATTGTTGTTTTAAAACCTTGGGATTTTCAACTTAAATTCGCGGTAAGTCTCTTATATTTGATGTTTTACCAAGAGTGCAACTGACGTTTTTGAGGTAAAGTGCAATACAGAATCATCAGCAGATATATGCACTGAATCTATTTTTTTTTACAAATGCATACTAAATAATTATGTTGTAAAAACCTGTCAGTATTATTATCCATCGTTTATTTATTCATTCACTTATTTCTGATTATTATTTTGCAATTTTTATTTAATCTGTGTTCTGAAGCCACTGAACTTTCCCAATGACTCAATTAGACATTTGTTCTCATTTTGCAAATGAACAGACGATGGACAGCAACGTGGTGCAGATTTTTAAGGAGGACAAATGTCCCTCATCGCACCCCGAGAAGTGTTTACCCAACTTCACATGGCAGTCTGCTGTCTCGGACATTTATAACTATTCACTGAATGAAAGCTGGACGAACGAGCAGGAAACTATGTCGCCTATTATTCCGATCATCACTGCCGTGTATTCTGTGGTGTTTGTTGTAGGACTAGTGGGAAACTGCCTGGTGATGTATGTCATTATCAGGTAAGAAACAGCATTGTCCTAAGATGTAGCTCACTGCCTTGCATTGATTATCATACGAAAGCCTTTTTTCAAATGTATTTCTCTCACTTTTAATATACTTTATTTATAAACAGTCATATGAAACGTTTCTGATGGGATAGTTTGGACGAAATACCTGCTTTGTGGAAAACATTTTGTCAAGTCCAACTCGGCAGTTTGGCTCCCCCCGGTGGACTACAATATAAATGCACAATGCGGTCAAAATTACCTTGACATCCACTTAATATATTCTGCTTTGAGCAGGGACTGTGTCTGCTCACATTTTGTGTATAGACAAATTAAAATCATAGTGCAGGGCAGTGTAAATGACACGTTAGATGCCGTTTCTGTGCTGTGTGAAGACGGTATATGTGTTTTTTTAGACATTTGAAATAAAGAACTTTACAGTTTGTACTTGTTGAAAAATGTATGACAGCACAAGCCAATCACAAATCTAATCACAAAAAATAAATAGGTTTAAGCTGTGAATTATATATAATGTCTTTACACAACCAGTGAAACCACTGAAAGACAAATGTTTGGTGATGTTTGCTGCTTATTTAGTACACAGCCTGTAAGCAGTCTCACACAAATTTATCACACTGATGGGTTGTGCTTCATTATTTTGACACTCTCTGGCTCAATCGGTTTTCCCAACAGATACACTAAAATGAAAACCGCCACCAACATCTATATTTTCAACCTGGCTGTTGCAGATGCCTTGGTAACCACCACCATGCCCTTTCAGAGTACAGATTATCTACTGAATTCCTGGCCGTTTGGAGAGGTGGTGTGTAAGGTTTTCATCTCCATCGACTACTATAACATGTTTACTAGTATCTTTACCTTGACCATGATGAGTGTGGACCGCTATGTGGCTGTTTGCCATCCCGTCAAGGCCCTGGACTTCAGGACACCGATGAAAGCTAAGATCATTAACATTCTCATTTGGGTGCTGTCCTCGGCTGCTGGGATTCCTGCAATGGTTCTTGGGAGCACTCAGACAAACAATGGTAGGGATGAATGATATATACTGTACTATTCAAAAGTGTGGGGTTGGTAAGAATTTTTAAATATTTTTTGAAAGAAGTCTTAAGCTCAGCAAAGCTGCATGTATTTGATCAAAAAATATAGTAAAAATAGTCAAATAGCATTGAAATTTAAAACAGCTGTTTTCTATTTTAATATGTTTTAACATGTTATTTATTCCTGTGTTGGTAAAGATACATTTTCAGTCTTCAGTGTCACATGATCCTTCGGAAATCATTCTAATATGTTTATTTGGTGCTTAAAAACATTTCTTAATATTATCAATGTTGACAACAGTTGTGCCTCCTAATATTTCTGTGGAACCACAATACTTTTTTCAGGATTCATTGATGAACAGAACCTTTAAAGGAACAGCATTTAATTGAAATGGATTGAATCTATTGTAACATTTGATTACTTTAATGCATCCTTGCTGAATAAAATGATGAATTTCTTATACAAAAAAATCTTTCTGGCCCCAAACATTCATTAATTCATTTTCAATCTTATTCATTTACTTATTCCAAATATTTATTAAATATTTATGGTAATTAGTCCCCCATTAACAAATATTCACTTTAAATATTTCACTTTAAGTTAATCTTTAAATATACTGATAATTTAATAACACTGTTAAATGTAATCTTTAGCAAATCTCAGAAGAAACATTTTCATACTGTATATTATAATGCTGTGATGGCTAATTTACATATAATTTTATTTAATTTTTGAAATATTCTAGTGTATTATTATTTATTAGGACAAAATAGTTTTAATAACGGCAATTCGTTTATTGGCCAACATAATTATTGACTTAATCATAATTTAAATGTCAGTATATTATACAATATATGTGACCCTGGACCACAAAACCAGTCATAAGGTAAAATTTTACAAAACTGAGATATATACATCATATGAAAGCTCAATAAATAAGCTTTCCATTGATATATGGTTTGTTAGGATAGGACAATATTTGAAAATCAGGAATCTGAGTGTGCAAAAAAACCTAAATACTGAGAAAATCACCTTTAAAGTTCTCCAAATTAAGTTCTTAACAATGCATATTACTAATCAAAAATTACATTTTGATAGGTTTACAGTAGATATTTTACAAAAAATCTTCATGGAACATGATCTTTACTTAATATCCTAATGATTTTTGACATAAAAGAAAAATCAATAATTTTGACCCATACAATGTATTTTTGGCTATTGCTACAAATATACCCCAGCGACTTAAGACTGGTTTTGTGGTCCAGGGTAACATATAATATTTGTTGATGTGGGGCCACAGATTTTTAAAGTTTTTTTTTTAAAGAAGTTTCTATATGCTCATCAAGGCTGCATTTGTTTGATCAAAAATACAGAAAAAAACAGTAATATTGTTAAATATTATTTCAATGTAAAATAACTGTTTTCTACGTGAAATGTAATTTATTCCTGTGATGCAAAGCTGAATTTTCAGAATCATTACTCCAGTCTTCAGTGTCACATTCAGAAATCATTCTAATATGCTAATTTATTATTAATATTGAAAACAGTTGTGCTGCTTAATATTTTGCCGGAACCTGTGATACTTTTTTTCAGGATTCTTTAATAAATAAAAAGTTAAAAGCATGTTTTATTTAAAATAGGAATTTTTTTAACAAATAGAAAGTACCATTTAAAAGATTTTATTCTTTCTTTTTTTTTAAGAAATAATGCTTATATTCACCAAGGATGTGCTAAACTGTTAAACAAGTGATAGCAAAGACTTATATCGTCAGAATAGATTTCTGTGTTGAATAAATGTTTCTTATTAATGTTTTATTCATCATAGAATCCTGAAAAAAAAGTATCACAGGATCCAAAATAATATTAAGCAGGACAACTGTTTCCAACATTGATAATATATCAGAATATTAGAATGATATCTGAATGATCATGTGACACTGACGACTGGAGTAATGGCTAATGAAAATTCAGCTTTGCATCACAGGAATAAATTATATTTTAAAATATATTGAAATAGAAAACCGTTATTTTTAACTGTAGTAATATTTCACAATATTACTGTTTTTCTCAGTATTTTTGATCAAGTAAATGCAGCCTTAATGAGCGTTCTTTAAAAACCATTAAAGATCTGTATTTGTACTGTAAATATGTAAATCTATCTATCTATAAATCAATGTATAATAATCTGCAGTGACATATAATTATCATTTAGGAAGAAATCCAAAGATATTTATAGTAAATGATGGCACTGTGAGTTCTCATCTCCATCCTAATGTATTTGTTGTTCCTTCCCTCAGTGGCTTCATTACTGCACAGATGATTAAGCTGTCCTCACTTGTGATTAATAATTAACCACTGTTGTTATATTTCTTCTCCAGGCACTACAGAATGTGCTCTGCAGTTTCCAGACCCGTATATCTACTGGGACACATTGATGAAGATCTGCGTCTTCATCTTTGCCTTCGTGGCCCCTCTTCTGATCATCACAGTGTGCTACACACTCATGGTCCTGCGTCTCAAGAGCGTACGTCTGCTGTCAGGCTCCCGGGAAAAAGACCGCAACCTGAGACGCATAACCCGCCTGGTGCTGGTTGTGGTGGCTGTGTTTGTGGTGTGCTGGACACCCATACACATCTTCATCCTAGTCAAAGCTCTTGCGCCAGGAGTGCCGGAGACCACCGCGGTCATGGCCGCTTACTTCTTCTGTGTGGCGCTGGGATACACCAACAGCAGCCTGAACCCTATCCTGTATGCTTTCCTTGATGAGAACTTCAAACGATGCTTCAGGGACTTCTGCTGCCCCGGTCGGACCGCGGGGGACGGGCGCGGCGTCAGTCGGGTCAGAAGCACTCTTCGCGAGCACACGTGCCCAGCAGAGGCCAAAGGGGATGGGGGCCACGGTCGACCCGTATGACTAGCCGTGGAGCTGTCGTCCTTTCACGGTCGAGAGGACTCAAATGATCTGGGACTGACACAGATCACCACCGCCATCTAAGGACGAGATTGTGCCCTTTATGTTGAGAAAAATAGGCTAACTATAGAGAAAAAAGAGATCTTTAAGCATCATTGTCTTGTTTTGTATGTCCATGTTCAAATTTTTATAGTACACTTTAAAAAAACAACAACATGAAATTTACAGTAAAAATGGCAGCTGTGGTTGCCAGATCTTCACTGTAAAAAATATGGTACCACTGTTTAAAAACCTAAATTTACAGTAAAAACCTATACATCAGTTTTAATTAACTTATCTAATTTTAAAACACCAACCTACTGAAATATTAAAATGTGACCCTGGACCACAAAACCAGTTCTTAATAGCATAATATATTTGTAGCAATAGCCAAAAATACACTGTATGTGTCAAAATTATTGATTTCTTTTTTATGCCAAAACTTAATTTTCGATTAGTAATGCGCATTGCTAAGAACAACTTTAAAGGCGATTTTCTCAATATTTTGATTTTTTTTTTTTCCAGATTTTTAAATAGTTGTATCTCCGACAAATATTGTCCTTTCCTAACAAACCATACATCAATGGAAAGCTTGTTTATTCAGCTTTCAGGTGTATAAATCAATCTCAATTTCAAAAATTTGACCCTTAGGACTGCTTTTGTGGTCCAGGGCAGGATTGCCAGGTTTTCACCCAAAAGTAGCCCAATCGCATTTCCGTTCCGGGGTAAAATACACATTTTGTGGTGGGGTTCCTCTGGTAAAATTAGCATTCCAGGGGCTAAACATTAAGTTATTGCGGTCGCTTAAACCCAAATAATCCACGGCAACAGTGTGAAAGTAGCCCAATTCCGTGGGAAAACTGCAGACTTGGCAACACTGGTCCAGGGTCACAAATATATTTTATACTATTATAATATGCTGACAACCACCGAAAACAAAGGTGTTCATGAGAAAACCACTCAACACAAGTAACTTTTCCACAAGCTGAGGTGTTAATATAGATATCCATTATACATGACTCTAAAATAATGCAGTAAATATTCATTTACCAACGTAAGATGAAACATAAAACCCTGATGTACAGAACTGATAAGAAAAAAACTAAGAAACAGTTATTTCAATCAAAAATCTTTTTTATTTCCAGAAACTGTAAATTTATTAAATGTCCGGTTAGATTTATTACAGTTTTTCCTGGTACTTATGGTTGACAAATCACCAGGTTTTTACTGTATTTATACTGTCTTTTTCCATTAAAATATGATCTTTTTTTTTTTTTTACAGTATATCACCTCATTCAAATCTTCAAATCTGCTTTTTTGAATGTCCATTGACCAAAGATGATTTATAATTAAAATCTGATCCCTCACAATCAAACATCATGCTCAAAGATCCTTTTACATAATAAGTCCTATGGGATATATAGTATATTACTAGCCACCATATTTTAATTCTAACTTGTCCACCTTGTTTTTCAATGCGCAAGTAAGCTGTTTTCTAGTAATGTGTTATGGTCATTGCACACTGAGTCCGGAATTTTTCCACGTTAAAAAATAAATACGACTTCATGTTGTGTCAATCACGTTTACACACTGCCTCCGAAACTTTCGTCATAAAAACTTAGGATCAGGTTCAAATTTCTGCGTTTTCACATCCGTAGCAAGCATTTTGATAGAATTACGAAAAAACATATACAAAAAATTCAGACTCAGTAAGCAATGACCTTTAGACTTCCGGTTCATAAGCCGCCATAGGAAAATAGCGAGAAGTTTAGCAAATGGTAAAACTGTTTGCACTACAAACCGTGTTCATAATTAAAATAATACATTAAAATAATATGGTAAGACAGACCAGTTTGCAATATCAAGCAACAAAACAAGCTGTTTCGTACAGCTAAAAACAGCTGGAAGTGGATGAGACCGGAAGCCAGACAAATTAAATTTACAAATGGCTGCGCCTGCTCTTATGGAAAAAATTAAGGAGATAGTTTTGCTTTTGAGTAGATATTATAAAAAATATTGTAGCCATAAACAACAAACAAAAACACTGTATATTTGTGTCTGTTTGTACTGTAAATACATAAACCTTTATTTTGGATTGTGAAACAGTCCAGTTTTATATTAAAAAATCAATGTGTATTAATCAGCAGTGTCACATAATTATCACTCAGGAAACTGTATATCTAATGATGGAAAAAATAAAAAACTAATATAGTCTATAGCAGTTTGAGTAAAGTGAATGTAATGTTTTTCCGAACTGCTTACTGTCTGATAAGTGCTTTATATTCTCAGTTTTTGATTTGGATCGAAGGATTATGTTTGAAAAGGATTATGAAGGATTATATATGAAGGATTATGTATCTAAATTGCCTTAGAGGGAGTCTGCAGATTTTTATGTTTTTTTTTTGTTTTTTGTTTTTTTTTGGGAATAGGGCTTTAAAACAACCAACTAAAGGACTGAATCTACTTAGTCAGGTTGTTTATGCTTAATACAATGTATTATTTCTATACAAAAAAAGATGTACATCTCTATTGCATGTTTGACTATGAAAATGTGGGAATCTTTGAGTAATGTTTATGTAGATACAATTTATGATGAAAATACAAAATCATTTCTGTGGTAAAGTAGAATGGCAGTAATATGTCTCAAGCAAAACAGTTCAAACATACATTGTTTTTGATATTATCCACCATTTTATTCAATGCGGAAGTAAGCTTATGGGTGAGGCTTCTGGTTTATAGCTGCTGTAGGGAAAAAAGGAGAAGAACAACAACGTGCAGTAAATGATAAAAACTGTTTGCACTACAAACCAGTGTGTACATAATTAAGATAATACATTAAAATAATACACATAAATTTGCAATATCAAGCAGCAAAACAAGCTGTTTTGCACAGCTAAAAATAGCTGGACGCAGATCAGACCGGAAGCCAGACTCTTAAAATTTACAAATGGCCGCATCCACACTTGCGTGAAAATAAAAGTGGACTGATGTAACAGTTTTGTAATGTTGCCTTTAGGTTGTAATATATATATATATATATATATATATACACACACACATACACGTCTTGACATTCTTAAAAATGTAATGTTTTACTGTAGTTTTGTTCTTTGGGTGTGTGTGACTTTAATATTTACTCATTAAAAGTATATTATGACATCATCAGTGCTCTGTTGCCACAACAGTATTAGAAATTGCTAAATTCTTTTGAAAAATGTAATGCCCTTTGTGCCTTTGTTTTTTCATAAATCAGTATATATGACATTATTGCAAATATTTACATCTTAGATGTAAGTTCCACTGTATTTTCAGTAATGTGCTTGTACATTATTATATCATGGCAGATTTTGAATGTGTTGGCATTTTTTTCTTTCTCTGCTTGTTTTTGATATGTGCAATTAAAAAACAAACATTTGAAATTAAATGAAATGAGCTTTGGCATTGGTTGTACCTTGCTTGTATAATATTACCTGTATTTGAAAATTATATTGTCAATAAATTGAACTGTAAGAATCAGTGTTGAGATGAGTCTTGTAATGTTGAGAGATGTCCATTATGGGGTTTTCATCCATCACGACTGCATTATGTGTCAGAAAAATCATACAAGACAACAAAGCCATGAAAGAAGCGTAACCACGTAACAAAGGCAGTATCGCCATGGCAACCCATTGTGCATCTTATAGCCTAATTCAAACAGCAAGAGACATTCTTTTTTCCACACCTTTGATGCTTGTCAGTGTAATGAGAACATCTCAGATACGTAAGAGGATGACATGAGATGATGAGGGCTTGAAACCAATGGACACTGCGTATAGCCTTAATTTAGAATATATCTATACATCTAGATAGACAGATAATAGATATACATACACACAATACCAGTCAAAAGTTTTTTAAATAAGTCTCTTCTGCTCATCAAGCCTGCATTTATTTGATCTAAAGTAGAGCAAAAACAGTAACATTTTGAAATATTTTTATTATTTAAAATAGCTGTTTATTTGAATATATTTAAAAATGTAATATAAATTAACATTTCAAAGCAGAATTTTTGGCATTATTACTCCAGTCACTTCAGATCCTTCAGAAATATTTCTTATATTTTAAATTGCTGAAACATTTATCTTTTTTTCAGGTTTATTTGATGACTAGAATTCAGAAGACCAGCATTTATGTTAAATAGAAATATGTTGTAACATTATAAAATGTTTTATCATTACTTTTGATCAGTTTAAAGCATCCCTGCTAATTAATTTCTGTAATCCCCCCCCCCTCCCAAAAAATAAAAAATTATACTGACTCCAAGTATTTAAATAGTAGTGTATAATGTTACAAAAGCTTTTTTATTTCAGATAAATGCTGATCTTTTGATCTTTTCAAATAATCCTGAAAAAATGTACTGTTTTAAATATTGCTAATAATATATATATTTAAAAAAAGTAAATCAGCATATTATAATGATTTCTGAAGGATCACGTGACACTTAACTTTGATCACAGGAATAATTATTATTTTTAATATATTCAAATAGAAAGCAGTTATTCTAAATAATACAAATATTTAACAAAAGTAGCTTTTGCTGTAATTTGGATCAAATAAATGCAAGCTTGGTGAGCAGAAGAGAATTCTTTAAAAACATTAAAAATATTACTGTTCAAAAAGTTTGACTGGTAGAGTATTTTCTCTCAGTAAACTGGTGATATTTTTAATTCAATGTTATGGAACTAACACAAAAAACCTCCATTGAAAATATATAATAAATTCACATTTTTCTAATTCCTTCTGTCATGGAACATTAAAAGAGATATTAGTCCAAATGCTCATTTCCAAATACAGTATAAGTGGATAGAAACCATTTTGCTAAATTCCTCACTCTGGAACGACATGAAGAGAAATAAATGATGGCAGAATTTACATTTTTTTGAACAGTCCTTGTAAAAGTGCAGTAAATATTTTTCATACACCATGCTTTGTTGAATTTAAAATGATGGTAGGCTTCAAGAAATAGAAAATTACATGTTTTGTTTTACAGAGTTGTACATACCTTGTCAGATTATGTGCACATTAACACTTTTTCAGGGACGCTTCTTTCAGTACTCAGTTAAATCTAGTTCTGGGTGAGTCTGATGAAGTGTTAACGTTGCCATGGTAGACATTAATGGATAAACATAGCGCTTCAAGGTCACTCTGTGAGACTGTGAAACATCTGTTTTTCAGAACAGCCCTAGAGAAGGAACATGTACAATTCATTTCCATGGAATCTGTGAGGTGTGTAATTACAAATATATTCTGAGAGAAAAAGACTTGTCCGTATTTACACCTACACTTTTTTAATCCAAATACTAGTCTACCATATTTTCTGACTGGAATGGTGTAAATTTGCATAATCAGATTGTGGTTATACCCAGCTAGAAATCTGACGTTCCCAGAACATTCTCAGAATGTCCCTGTTGGTGTTAAGGACGTTGCCCAGTAACGTTCCCAGAACATTCTGAGAAGGTCACGATGTGGAGTTCTTTAAAGGTTTGAGGGACGTTATTTGGGAGACCTTTACAGAACATTTAGGATAATCTCAGAACGTTTTGGGGACCATACTTTATTAGGAAATTTGACGTTCCCAGAACATTTTCAGAACGTCCCTGTTGGTGTTAAGGTCGTTGCCCAGTAATGTTCCCAAAACGTTCTGAGAAGGTCACAATGTAGAGTTCTTTAAAGGTTTGGGGGACTTTATTTGGGGGACCTTTAGGGAACATTCAGGAAGTTCTCAGAATGTTTAGGGGACCATACTTTATTAGGAAATTTGACGTTCCCAGAACATTTTCAGAACGTCCCCTTGGTGTTAAGTATGTTGCCCAATAATGTTCCCAAAACGTTCTGAGAAGGTCACGATGTGGAGTTCCTTAAAGGTTTGGGGGACGTTATTTGGGGGACTTTTACAGAACATTCAGGACGTTCTCAGAAAGTTTAGGGGACCATAGTTTATTAGGAAATTTGATGTTCCCAGAACGTTCTCAGAATGTCCAGGTTGCTGTTAAGAACGTTGCCCAGTGATGTTACCAGAACGTTCTGAGAAGGTCACAATGTTCTTTAAAGGTTTGGGGGACTTTATTTGGGGGACCTTTAGGGAACATTCAGGAAGTTCTCAGAACGTTTAGGGGACCATACTTTATTAGGAAATTTGACGTTCCCAGAACATTTTCAGAACGTCCCCGTTGGTGTTAAGGATGTTGCCCAGTAACTGTGACGGGGATGAATGAGAGTGGAAGCAAATGCAGAGTGAACACAAATATTTATTGAAGACAAATATAGTGAACACAAACTCCGTGGTGATGATGGTGTCTCTCGGCTGGGTGGCGCAGAGGCTTGATGGCTGGTGATGACGTGGCGTGAATCTCCCGTGATGAATACAAATCCAGTGACGATCAACGGCGAAATAAACAATCCAACGTGAACAAGACCAAGACAAACCAACAAGACAGTCCAACAATCCGGATCAACTATCAGACAGGGAATGAGAGAATGAGGTGAGTATATGTAGCTGATGGTAATGCGAGACACCTGGAGCGGGGACTGATTAGCAGCTGAATCGAATGAGCATGACAAACCACATGAAGACACCAAATCACGAGACCTGAGAATGCAGCTGATCCATGCACCGTGACAGTAACGTTCCCAGAACGTTCTGAGAAGGTCACAATGTGGAGTTCTTTAAAGGTTTAGGGGACCTTTACAGAGCATTCAAGATGTTCTCAGAACGCTTAGTGGACCATACATTATTAGGAAATTTGACATTTCCAGAATGTTCTCAGAACGTCCAGGTTGCTGTTAAGGTCGTTGCCCAGTAATGTTCCCAAAATGTTCTGAGAAGGTCACAATGTGGAGTTCTTTAAAGGTTTGGGGGACTTTATTTGGGGGACCTTTATGGAACATTCAGGATGTTTTCAGAACGTTTAGGGGACCATACTTTATTAGGAAATTTGACGTTCCCAGAACATTTTCAGAACGTCCCCATTGGTGTTAAGGATGTTGTCCAGTGACATTCTGAGGTCACGATGTGGAGTTCTTTAAAGGGTTGGGGGATGTTGTTTGGGGGACCTTTACAGAACATTCAGGATGTTCTCAGGACCTTTAGGGGACCACTACTAAAGAATATTCCCTCTAGGCCTCTACACTACATTCTCATAACGTTTCCAAAACCTTCAGGGGTTTTCTGGTCCTATTTAGGTCCTTTCATGACATTTACTGAATGTTTTCAGTTCCTTTAGTAACAAAAACAAATGTCATTTTAAAGACAAAGAAATTATTTATATTCTATATACAGTGTGTGTGTGTGTGTGTGTGTGTGTGTGTGTGTGTGTGTGTGTGTGTGGGCATGTGTCAGTCACTGTCTCTATCTTCAAGAGATGTCCCAAGTTGTTATTATGCTGCCTGAAACAAAGCATAAATAACAATATTTACAAATCACTTCACTAACTTTTTATTTGCTTTTAATTACTTTCAGACATATACAGTGGTGCTTGAATGTCTGTAGCCTTACCCCTTTAGAATGTTCTATATTTCTGGATAAGTAAAACAAAATAATACTGAAAGTTGACAAAGCAAATCCAATCAAACAAAAAAGATGAAAATATATACTTTCTTATTTATTTATTTAGAGAATGTATCCAATATTACATATCTTTTGAGTGTGCAAAAGAATTTGAATCTCTAGGACTAGCCGTTAATTTGAAGGTGAAATTAGAGTCCATCTGTTCAGAGGTGTGTCTAATCAATGAGATGACTAACATGCATCAGTGTCTGCCCTGTTTTATAGTCAAAAGGTTATAAAATCTCAAAAGAGTTTGGACCTCCCAAATCCACAGTCAAGACAGATTGTGTACAAATGGAGGGAATTCAATTCATGGCTTGCCATCATTGATGGAATAATGAATTCAGAATTATACCAACAAATTCTATAGGAATATGTCAGGACATCTGTTTGAGAACTGAGTCTCCAGAGAAAGTGGACCATGTAGCAAGACAATGACCCAAGCACACAAGTATTTTTACTGGATAAAGAAGAACAAAGTTAATGTTTTGGAATTGCTAAATCAAAGTCCAGACCTTAATCCAATGAAAATGCTGTGAAAGGATTTGAAGTGAGTAGTTCATAGGAGGAAATCCTTCCATCCGGCGGGATTTCCTCTAGTTTGTGTTCGAATATTTAAAAACTTAATAGTTATCATAAATGCTGTTTCAACTAAGAATGTGATATGATATGATGATATGAGTAATTTTGCCATTTTTTATTTATTTGTTATAGTCATTTTCTTTTTTTGATGCATTTTCAATTGTTCTATCAATATTTTTATGATAAAAAAAATCATTTTTAAAAATGTTATGTGACCATAGAATAACTAATAAAGAGCGTCCTCCTAAAGTCATATTGGAAACATTATTTTTGAACAAAAGATGACTATATGGGGACGTTCTGTTAACGTCACAAATGTGCTCTTTGTAACGTTGTTATGTGACTATAAAATAACCAATATAGAACGCCCTCCTAAAGTCATATTGGGAACGTTTTTATATGACTAAAAGAGGACCATGTGAGAACGTTCTGTTAACGTCACAATTGTGCTCTTTGTAACGTTGTTATGTGACTATAAAATAACCAATATAGAACGTCCTCCTAAAGTCATATTGGGAACGTTTTTATATGACTAAAAGAGGACCATGTGAGAACGTTTTGTTAACGTCACAATTGTGCTCTTTGTAACGTTGTTATGTGACCATAAAATAACCAATATAGAACGTCCTCCTAAAGTCATATTGGGAACGTTTTTATATGACTAAAAGAGGACCATGTGAGAACGTTTTGTTAACGTCACAAATGTGCTCTTTTGTAACGTTGTTATGTGACCATAAAATAACCAATATAGAACGTCCTCCTAAAGTCATATTGGGAACGTTTTTATATGACTAAAAGAGGACCATGTGAGAACGTTTTGTTAACGTCACAATTGTGCTCTTTGTAACGTTGTTATGTGACCATAAAATAACCAATATAGAACGTCCTCCTAAAGTCATATTGGGAACGTTTTTATATGACTAAAAGAGGACCATGTGAGAACGTTTTGTTAACGTCACAAATGTGCTCTTTTGTAACGTTGTTATGTGACTATAAAATAACCAATATAGAACGTCCTCCTAAAATCATATTGGGAACGTTATTAGGATATGACTAAAAGAGGACCATGTGAGAACGTTCTGTTAAGGTCTCAAATTGTAACGTTGTTATGTGACCATAAAATGACTAAAATAGAACGTCCTCCTAAAGTCATATTGGGAACGTTATTATGTGACTAAAAGAGGACCATGTGAGAACGTTCTGTTAAGGTCCCAAATGTCCTCTTTGTAACGTTATGTGACCATAAAATAACCAATATATAACGTCCTCCTAAAGTCATATTGGGAACGTTATTATATGACTAAAAGAGGACCAAATAGGAACGTTCTTGTCACGATTTGAGCCTCTGTCGTCCTGTCATCACAAACTCTTGCACTACACATCATGGACTTCATCCCCCACAAGCCACTGCACCAATCACTGCTCACACCTGCTCCTCATGACCCACTGCACTGATTGCTGCACACATCTGTTTCTCATCACACTGACTGTTCATAAACCACTCACACACACAGCTTCTTCGCGAAGTCTTGTATTGCCCCGGCTGCATTTCTGAGCGTTTCTTCCCGTGTTTGTTTTCCCGTGTTTTGATTCCTGGACTCCCTCCAGTGTTTGATTCACGCTGCCTGCCCCGACCATTCTGCCAGTGTTTGACTACGATTTCTGCCTGCCCCTTTGTGTTTGTTTGCCTGTACTATTAAATGCTGCATATGGATCCGCTCGTCTCAGACCATCCTTGTGACAGTTCTGTTAGTGTCACAAATATTTTCTTTGTACCATTGTTATGTGACCATAAAATGACCAATATAGAACGTCCTCCTAAAGTCATATTGGGAACGTTTTTATATGACTAAAAGAGGACCATGTGAGAACGTTTTGTTAACGTCACAAATGTGCTCTTTTGTAATGTTGTTATGTGACCATAAAATGACCAATATAGAACATCCTCCTAAAGTCATATTGGGAACGTTTTTATATGACTAAAAGAGGACCATGTGAGAACGTTCTGTTAACGTCACAATTGTGCTCTTTGTAACGTTGTTATGTGACTATAAAATAACCAATATAGAACGTCCTCCTAAAGTCATATTGGGAACGTTTTTATATGACTAAAAGAGGACCATGTGAGAACGTTTTGTTAACGTCACAATTGTGCTCTTTGTAACGTTGTTATGTGACCATAAAATAACCAATATAGAACGTCCTCCTAAAGTCATATTGGGAACGTTTTTATATGACTAAAAGAGGACCATGTGAGAACGTTTTGTTAACGTCACAAATGTGCTCTTTTGTAACGTTGTTATGTGACCATAAAATAACCAATATAGAACGTCCTCCTAAAGTCATATTGGGAACGTTTTTATATGACTAAAAGAGGACCATGTGAGAACGTTCTGTTAACGTCACAATTGTGCTCTTTGTAACGTTGTTATGTGACCATAAAATGACCAATATAGAACGTCCTCCTAAAGTCATATTGGGAACGTTTTTATATGACTAAAAGAGGACCATGTGAGAACGTTTTGTTAACGTCACAAATGTGCTCTTTTGTAACGTTGTTATGTGACCATAAAATGACCAATATAGAACGTCCTCCTAAAATCATATTGGGAACGTTATTAGGATATGACTAAAAGAGGACCATGTGAGAACGTTCTGTTAAGGTCTCAAATTGTAACGTTGTTATGTGACCATAAAATGACTAAAATAGAACGTCCTCCTAAAGTCATATTGGGAACGTTATTATGTGACTAAAAGAGGACCATGTGAGAACGTTCTGTTAAGGTCCCAAATGTCCTCTTTGTAACATTGTTATGTGACCATAAAATGACCAAAATAGAACGTCCTCCTAAAGTCATATTGGGAATGTTTTTATATGACTAAAAGAGGACCATGTGAGAACGTTCTGTTAAGGTCCCAAATGTCCTCTTTGTAACGTTGTTATGCGACCATAAAATAACCAAAATAGAACGTCCCCCTAAAAAGAGGACGTTTTCAGAACGTCCCTAATGTTCTGTAAAGGTTCGGGACTTTCATCATCTTTAGAGAACTTTCAGGGAACGTTGCGCAAAGTTGCAAGAACGTCCCCTCCTACGTGGGTATAGGTATAAACATGAAAGTGTACTAAATGTTGCTAAAATGTGACCCTGAACCACAAAATCAGTCGTAGGTAGCATGGATATTTTGTAGCAATGGCCAAAAATACGTTGTATGGGTCAAAATGATCGATTTTTCTTTTATGCCCAAATCATAGCATTATTATGTAATGCTCCATGGAGATATTTTGTAAATTTCATACTGTAAATATATCAAAACTTAATTTTTGATTAATAATATGCATAAGTACTTAATTTGGACATCTCAATTTTATTTGATTTTCTCAATATTTTGATTTTTTTCCATCCTTAGATTCCAGCTTTTCAAATAGTTGTATCTTGACCAAATATATTGTTCCTTTTATACATATATGAATAAATGAATGTAGGTAATTCATTTATTTGTTTGTTTAAACTTTAAGATATGTGACCAAACCATTTCAGGGGGAAAATACGACAAAAGATAAATCCATACAGCAATAGTCTACATAAGAAGCACTAAATTTAGAGAGTTTCTAAAGCATTATCAGTGGGAACCAATAGAAAAATAGCGGAAAATAATCCTGAGCCGTGACTTTTATTATGGTGTGTATACCACGACCATCCGGAACAAGCCCGCTGTGATCAGCGTTTAAATACCTTAACAAAGCAAATAAGTGTCAGTCCCGTTTAAAAATGAACCGAATTTTCGGTCGGAGCAAACAAACGCCTACTCCCAACCTTTCTGACTGCATAGGCAATGTAAGTAGTGGACTGTTGTGAGTGTCTCGCATAACACGAGTGCAGCATCCTGATTGGTGTTTGCATGTCAGACATGGATGGACTGTGGATGCTGTCTGTGTGCTGTTCCCGTTATAGGTGGATACGAGGGTCGAGTCCATCGATAAGAAAATAGCGAGAATCGATGCAGAGCTCATGAAGTATAAGGACCAAATGAAAAAGATGAGGGATGGACCCTCAAAAGTGAGCATCAGAGACTCGAGTTGTTATAATATGAACAATACAATCTCTCATTCTAACTGTACAAGCACAGTACAGTGTGAGCCAAAAGTCTGTCTTGCATTTTCAATACATTTTTTTCAAGTACAAATAATTTTATCAACATAACTGGTTAATCAATTGTAATTTTTAATTGAGAGATTAACATGAATGTCTTAGTTTTAGAAGTCCTCCTATGATAGTTCTTGAGCCAGTGTAAATTTAGTAATACTGAGATACTATTATTAGTTAGAATTTAGTTGTGTATTTTTATTCATATTTATTTTAGTTTTAGTGATTTTAGTAACATATAATCTATTTAAACTGAATGAAAATAAGAAATGTTTCTGATTTTCAATGTGGTCTCAAGTTTTTGGATCCCACTATAAATCATACACAGTTCTGTAAGTGTGAGATGAACAATGTCTTTACAGAATGCAGTGAAACAGAAGGCGATGAGAGTGCTGAAACAAAAGAGAATGTGAGTTTTCTCCCATAATAATGCAATTTGCAGTATGTAAAATGTTTATTTTAATATCTAGGATGATGTTTTGATTTTACGTTAAATAAGGATAAAGTGATAAAATGTTTTATAAAAATATTGTGAAATTATGTTTTTGCTTTACTTTTCACTATATTGTGCAGGTATGAAGGTCAAAGAGATCAGCTTTCCCAGCAGTCATTTAACATGGAACAAGCAAACTATACAATCCAGTCTTTAAGGGACACCAAAACAACGGTAAAGACTTGTTATTTAACTGCTATCCAGCACTACTGCATTTTATTAATTTTAATCTTCTATAAAATGTGTGTGTGTGTGTGTGTGTGTGTGTGTGTGTGTGTGTGTGTGTGTGTGTGTGTGTGTGTTTTTACTGAGGTCAAAAGTTTACATACACCTTGCAGAATGTTAATTATTTTACTAAAATAAGAGGGATCATACAAAATGCATGTTATTTTTTTTATTTAGCACTGACCTGAATAAGGTTTTTCACATAAAGGACGTGTATATATAGTCCGCAAGAGAAATAATACTTGAATTCATAAAATTGACCCTGTTCAAAAGTTTACATACACTTGATTCTTAATACTCTGTTGTTACCTGAATGATCCACAGCGGTGTTTTTTATTTTTTTGTTTAGTGATAGTTGTTCATGAGTCCCTTCTTTGTCCTGAACAGATAAACTGGCCTGCTGTTTTTCAGAAAAGTCCTTCAGGCTCTACAGATTCCATCTTTTCACACTAAGGACAACTGAGGGACAATGCATTAAGCTTTTTGCCTGAATATCTTTTTTTTTTTTTTTCATTTAGTACTGTCCTTCAGAAGCATTGTGTTTCATTCTGAAGCATCAGTGAACGTTTGAACCTTCTGTAATAGTTGTATATGAGTCCCTCAGTTGTCCTCTTTGTGAAAAGATGGATCTCAAAATCATACAGTCATTGTTGGAAAGAGTTCAAATTCACAAAAATGCTGAAAAAACCAAAGAATTTGTGGGACCTGAACGATTTTTCTGGACAAACAAGGGGCTTCTTTTTTTTCTGGTGTCCATAAAATCTCTAGCATGATTTTTAATTTATTCATTTATGTTTATTCATTTTAATTCTTAGATTCTACGGATGTTTTATTATTTGTAGGTGGAGGCTATGAAGATCGGAGCAAAAGAAATGAAGAAAGCGTATAAACAAGTGAAGATGGATCAAATTGAAGTATATACACTAATCATTCTGATATTGGCTGTTTTTAAGCAATATTTTTGATTGATGATCAGTGATAAATCATGTACACTTTTCATTACCAATCTGTGTGACTGATAGGACCTGCAGGATCAACTGGAAGACATGATGGAAGAGGCCAATGAGGTTCAGGAAGCCCTCAGCCGCAGCTATGGCACACCAGAGATCGATGAGGATGAACTGGAAGCAGGTAATTTTGTGTGTGTGTGTGTGTGTGTGGGTGGGTGCATGTGCGTATATAGAGCTTAGAGCACCACTTCTTTTCTTTGTTGCAGAGCTGGATGCTCTGGGAGATGAGTTACTGCTGGATGATGACAGCTCTTACTTAGATGAAGCCTCGTCTGCACCCTCTATTCCTGAAGGAATGCCCAGCGACGCTAAAACCAATAAGGTGCAGATTACATTGATAAAACTGTCAATGACAAAATATTAAATTGTTATTATTTGTCTTTATGATTTACTCAGTGCATATTTGTCTTTGTATCTCTTAGGATGGCGTTCTGGTCGATGAGTTTGGCCTACCACAGATCCCTGCTACATAAGAATCTGTTTTCTGATCACTGTTTTGTTTACATCTGGAGGAGTTTTTCTTGTGCTGATGGTATTGAACATGTTGTGTTGTATTCATTGACCAGTCTAACATATGGCATTGTAACTTTTTTATGTTTAATATGATCACATGAAGCTGATTTTTCAGTTTTATTTAGAATTTGGTCATGTAAACATGTTCGCCTGATTTCCATAATCCAGTAAATTTCGACGAGATTACAGTTTTTAGATATCTAGGTAAAACTCCTGGTATATGCTTTTATTAATCAGAATTTTGGATCACTTACTTTCCATTGTATCTGAACATACCTTTATATTACTGCATGTCCAAACAAAAGTAATTCTGGATGAATTACATCTTGGGAAAGTCTAGTTATTGAGGAGACTTATTTTTGGAGCATGTAGAATTTTTGTTTTGTTTTTTGTTTTTTACAAAAAATTACAAGAACATTAAAACAGCTCACACTTGAATGTTGTTAATTATATATAAACTCGTATTACTATTAATATTCATTTTACATTTGCCAAGTAATATAGACAGAGTGTGTCTTGAGTATTTCAAGTCCATAGTTCTGGGTAGCAAGAATGAAGAACCTGTGTGGAACAGCTATAATCTAGTCCAAGTATTGCTTGGATTATTAAAAATGACCTGGTTTTCTTAACAAACTTCAGTAATGGATATATATTAAGACCTGAAATGTAAAAATGCATCACTGGAGTCTGTATGAGATCCAATAAAAGGTGGTATTTGAAAACGGAGGAACATTTTTGTGGAACCATTGGGCTATTCATGCAGCACTAACACATTTCAGAAAAAAGACAGATTAAACAAGAGGTACAATTGCGTTATTTACAACATTAGCTGAAAAAAACACATTTTACATTTTAGTGGACATTACATTTTCAGCGATTTTTTTTAAATTTACTGCTACTGCTAATCAAAAGTTTTTGAACAGTAAGATTTTTAATGTTTTAAAGTCTCTTCTACTCACCAAGCTTGCATTTATTTGATCCAAAGTACAGCAAAAACAGTAAAATATTTTTACTATTTAAAATTACTTTTTTATTTGAATATATTTTAAAAGGTAATTTATTCCTGTGATTTCAGTTTGTTTTTTAGCAACATTACTCCAGTCACAAGATCCTTCAGAAATCATTCTATTATTCTGATTTGCTGCTCAGACAACATTTATTATTATTATTAAAGGAGTAGTTCACTTTCAGAACAAGAATTTACAGATAATGTACTCACCCACTTGTCATCCAAGATGTTCATGTCTTTCTTTCTTCAGTCGTAAAGAAGAGTCATTTTTTAAGGAAAACATTTCAGGATTTCTCTCCATATAATGGACTTCTATGGTGCCCCCGAGTTTGAACTTCCAAAATGCAGTTTAAAAGCAGCTTCAAGGGGCTCTAAACGATCACAGCCGGGTAAGGAAGAAGGGTCTTATCTAGCGAAATGATCGGTTATTTCAAAAAACATTTACAACCTATATAATTTTTAATCTCAAACGAGAATTTGAGGTTAAAAAGTATATAAATTGTAAAAATAAAAAAATTGAAAATAACCCATAATTTTGCTAGATAAGACCCTTTTTTCCTCGGCTGTGATCGTTTAGAGCCCTTTGAAGCTGCTTTTTGGAAGTTCAAACTCGGGGGCACCATAGAAGTCCATTACATGGAGAGAAATCATGAAATGTTTTTTCTCAAAAAAACACCATTTCTTTAAGACTGAGGAAAGAAAGACATGAACGTCTTGGATGACAAGGGGGTGAGTACATTATCTGTAAATTTTTGTTCTGAAAGTGAACTACTCCTTTAATGTATTAAAAACAGCCGAGTTTGTTCAGGGTTCTTTAATGAATGGAAAGTCCAGAAGAACTAATATGCAAATCAGCATATTAGAAGGATCTTGTGACACTGAAGACTGGAGTAATGATGCTGAAAATGTAGCTTTGATCACAGAAATAAATTACATTTTAAAATAGATTCAAATAGAAAACTGTTATTTTAAATAGTAAAATATTTCTAATATATTCTGTCGGTTTGGTGAGCAGAAGAGACTTCTTTAAAAAGAAAACATTAAAAATTTTACAGTTCAAAAACTTTTGATTGGTAGTCTCGTTTTGTTACATTACATAATGATATTCTCACAAGAAATGTATATGTAGGTTTCTAAATCGTTTCGAATCATTCTTGAGAAGAACATTGATGAGACGCAGAAAAGGGGCGTGACGTACACACACGCGTCACTTCCGGTTGCATGTGTACAGTGTAAAGTTGTGAAGCGTTAGCTAACATTGTGCCGATATGGCGGAGAACAGTATGACAGTGACAGTTGCTTATGGTAAAGATAACTGACCACCGTTTTATATTTTAAAGCATTAAGATATATCGAAATGTAGTCGATATTTTTATTATTGTGGCTTTATACGGTTCGAAAGTGTTGAAGCTAGCTAACGTTACCTGTAAATCATCTGAACATCCCTGAAAACCGCATTTATTTCAATATTAGTTAACGTTACATCTTAAGGCTTAGAATATATATTTTGAGTTTTTCAGGTTAACTGTAATCTAAATGCGGTTAGTTAAGTGGTAAATGTCAATGCTGGATTTGCAGATACAGTGCCAGTTAGCTCTCTGAATCATTTTGAGTATCAAACCTGTCTGTGATAATGACTGTTATTGTCTCAGGCACAACCAAACACAGCATCACTTTAACAGCACAGGATGGACAAGAACCACTGTTAAAGGATTTGTGTGAGGCGCTGACAGAAGCCACAGGAGTTCCTGTACCATCCCAGAAAGTCATATTTAAAGGTAATGCAGTACATGTAATATTCTTTACTTTCAGCTTCATGTGTTATACTTACTTAATTGTGAATGGCCACCTGTGTTTTGTGTATATTATAAACTATGGTAATTATGATCAGTTAAGCTCAAACAGAATGATGCAGTGTTTGAAATAAAAGCATTATTAATCTATGCCAGTGCGACAGTAACAGTGTATTGTTGAATGCAAGAATATCTGGATCACTGTAATGTAATGTAATTTTATGTTCTTTTGGCTGTAGGGAAATCACTGAAGGACATGGAGGAGACTCTATCCAGCTTTGGAGTAAAGCAGGGTTGTAAACTGATGATGATTGGAAAGAGGGTAAGATGTGTTACTCACAAATACATACAGATAGAATTGTAACTACAGTGCCTTGCTTTTTCCACGTTTTATGATGTTGCTGCTTAATGGTAAACTGATTTAAAGTATTTTTTTCCACATCAATCTACACTTTATACACCATAATGTCAAAGCAAAAACAGAACTGTCACAACTTCGTAAATGTATTAAACATAAAAACCTGAAATAAATATATTGCATAAGTATTCGTACCCTCATCTAGGTATTTAGCTAAAGCACCTTTACAGCCTCAAGTTTTTTTGGGAATGGTGTGACAAGCTTTGCGCATTCTTGTCCTCAGCTCCTCACCTTTCAAGTTCTGTCAGCTTGGATGGGGTAAACACACATTTTTAGGTTTCTCCAGAAATATATGATTGGGTTCAAGCCCAGGCTGTAACTGGGCCACTCAAGGACATTTACAGAGTTGTCTATAAGCCACTCTTGCTGTGTACTTGGGGTCATTGTCCTGTTGGAATGTGAACATTCTGCCCAGTCTGAGGTTCTGAATGCTCTGGACTGGGTTTTCAATAAGGCTATCTCAATATTTTGGAGCGTTGAGGATTTCTTCTACTCTTCTACCTTCAGTCCTTGCCGCTGAAAAACAGCCCCACAGAATGAGGCTGCTACCACCAAACTTTACTTTTTGGGATGTTACTCTGCAGGTGATGAGCAGTGCCTGGTTTCCGTCAAGCATGATGCTTAGAATTATGGTTCATCAGATCAGAGAATCTTGTTTCTCACAGTCTGAGGGTCCTTCAGGTGCTTTTTTTTTTTTTGCAAATTCCAAGTGTGTTTTCCTGTGTCTTCAGTGAGGAGAGGATTGAGTTTTGCCACACCGCCATAAAGCCCAAATCGGTGGAGTGTTGCAGTGATGTTTGTCCTTTTGCAAGTTTCTCTCAACGTATTATCATGAAGCTCAACTAGAGTGACCATCAGGTTCTTGGTCACCACTCTAATTAAAGCCCTTCTCCATCAGTTGGTCAGTGTGGCCAGTAGGCCAGCTCTAGGAAGAGTCTAGTCTAGTTGTTTCAAACTTCTTCATGGACATTTCTCACATTTCTGGGTTTCTCATAGCAGAAGTTGTCATAGTTGGGTAAAATCAGATAACAGTAAATGAGGGTGCACCACAAATATGTGACCCTGGACCACAAAACCAGTCTTAAGTCGCTGGGGTATATTTGTAGCAATAGCCAAAAATACATTGCATGGGTCAAATATTTTGATTTTTCTTTTATGCCAAAAATCATTAAGAAATTAAGTAAAGTTCATGTTCCATGAAGATTTTTTGTAAAATTCCTACTGTAAACATATCAAAATGTATTTTTTGATTTGTAATATGCATTGCTAAGAACCTAATTTGGACAACTTTAAAGGTGATTTTCTCAGTCTTTTTGATTTTTTTGCATCCTCAGATTCCTGATTTCAAATAGATGTATCTCAGTCAAATATTGTCCTATCCTAACAAATCATACATCAATAGAAAGCTTATTTAGTGAGCTTTCATGATGTATAAATCTCAGTTTTGTCAAATTTAACCTTATGACTGGTTTTGTGGTCCAGGGTCACATATATTTTTTGCATTCCCATGTGCTTAAATAGCAAAAGCAAAACTCAATCAAAGGAAAAATTAAGGTGTGAATACTTATGCAATGGAATCATTTAAGTTTTTATTTTTAAAAAGTTTTTTTGCTTTGACATTATGGTGTATGGACTGTAGATTGATGTGGGGAAAAAAGTAATTTAAATCAGTTTAACATAATACAGCAACAAAATGTGAAAAAAAAATGAAGAGGTATGAATACTCTGGCAAAGCATTATATTTCTAAATCTGACAAGCTGGTTTGTTTTTACAGAACAGTCCTGAGGAGGAAGTTGAACTTAAAAAGCTCAAAGACATTGAAAAGTCAGTGGAACAAAATGCCAAGAAGCTTGAGAAGGTGGATGGTGAACTCACAGGACTGAAGAATGTATGTGAGACATGGATAAAAATCAAAAAGTTGCTTGGCAATATGGTTATTTCATTTAATGTACTCTTTTCAGGGTTTTCTTGCAAAAGAGTTGCAAGCTGAGGCACTTAACAAACTGGACCAGAGGGTGAAAGTTGCCGCTGAGCAGTTCATGAAAATCCTAGAGGAAATAGATGGAATGGTAATTGTTTTTCATTGTTGTTTAATTAAGAATCAAGTTCCTGTTTTACATTTTTTCTTTTTTCAATAATCTGTTACACATTTAGATGTACAACAAATATGTTGCTGCTCATTTCATCGCAAACTGATCATTTTTATTATTATTATTTAGAGATTTTTTTCCTTAAATTGCAGTATATTGGATATATACTGCTGCTCAGTAAATCTTATTTGTGCCTTTTTATATTGATTATTTACAGAGCTTGCCTGAGAGTTTTAGTGATTGCAGGATGAAGAAAAAAGGACTTGCGAAAACTGTTCAGGTATGATTATGACTTATCAGAGGAATAGTTCACCCAAAAATAAAATATGCTGAAAATGTATTCACCCTTAGTCCATCCAAGATATAGAGATAAGTTTGTTCACTTGCATTGGATCCTCTGCAGAGAATGGGTGCCATCAGAAAGAGAGTTGATACAGCAGATAAAAACATCACAATAATCCACATGGCTCTAGTCCATCAATTAATATGTTGTGAAGTGAAAATCTGCATGTTTGTTTGAAACCAATCAATCATTAAGGCTAAAGTTAAAATCATTTTAACTTTCAGTCATCACTTTTGGCCAAAATACCAGTCCATAATAACACTTATTACAATAAAAAAAAATCATCCTCTGTTGTCCTCTCACATCAGAATCAACCAGCATATTGTTTAGAACTGTTTTCACTTGTAAGCGGTGCTTGATCTATGCATATTTCTCTTATGAATTAGACAAAAACATCCTAATAATAGTTTTTTTCTTAACAACACAGCATTTTGCTTCACAAGATGTTAACTGATGGACTGGAGTTGTGTGAATTACTTGTGGATTTTTGTGATGTTTTTATTTCCGGTTTGGACTCTGATGGCACCCATTCACTGGAAAGGATTCATTTATTTGGATGGCCTAAGGGTGAACTATTCCTTTAATATTGAGTTTTAATTAAGTACCTTAGACTTTAACATACCATCTTAAATCGTGTTCTCTTTATTTTCCTTATACTCAGGGTTTCTTAGCTCAGTGTGACAAAATCGAAGCTGGAATATCCGATCATTTGGCTAAGATTCAGACAAAAAACTTGGCCCTAGCAGAATGATCATGAATTAAGACTCCTGACATCAGTTGTTACTGGTGCTGCAAATGAAGAACCTCACTGAGAACTTTGGCAGCGGAGGTGGTTCTGCAGTTCGCCTACACCCTACAACCTACACATGCACCTGTCATACAGAGAAGAACAGGCAGCATTCGAAACATTTTGAAATTGTTTTCTTATGAGTTTAGATTTTCCATGCTAATTGTTGAAAATACTTACGGCTAGGTTTAGAGAGTTTTGACCATCTGGACCAACACTGTTCTCTCTTTAAACTTTTTTTATCTAGCCTGACAGATGTGGATTCATAATCTAATTTTGATCAAAGAGAGAGAAAAAAAATAACGGTGCTGGAAAAATATCCTTTTAAAGGATCTAAGAAATGAATGATCTAATTCAATAAATCCAATTTGTGCAGTAAAACATTTGGATAAAAAAGGTTTCTATTTATTAGAGTGAATTTGTGCAAAGCAAAAGGTTGTAGAATTGATAGTCCTTGTTTTGTTTTTATCATGATTAAATCTCAGGGTGCTTCAAACCACTGGTGGTTTCCCCCATCAATTTCTGTCTCAAATGTTGTTGTGAAGTTACTGAGAGAAATTAAACATTTGAAGACAACTTGTGTCATCTCAGTAAATCTTCTACCAGGTTTCAATGATATTGTGAATTAAAATACTAAATTCCTGTTTTTTAAGTGTAAAAATATGTTGGGAGAAACTTTAAACTGACTATTTTTTCATAAAATTTTCCACATTCTCTAATGAAAATTTGATGACTTAACTTATTTTATGAATTATTTATTACAAAGTGTAAACGTCTAGCAACTCCAGGCTACATTGAATAATTCCAGGATTTATTTCTCAACATATACATGCCAGAACAGCATTTATTCACTTTGAGGTTTACCACAGGTTACATGTCTACGTATTTCAACATTATGTACAAGTCTACTTAAGAGACTGTATAAGAGGAAGTCCAGTACAGTAATGATTTTACCTTGCTGATGAATGTATCCCTTTGCACTAGCCCATGAATGTGGGGAAAAGAAGACAATTAAACATGTTGTAGTGTTACAGTGTAGTTTTCATTAGCTTCAGTAGTGCTTGACCTTGTCCTAATCATCCTTATCTTTAGCACCGTGTTTCAGGATGCGTGTGAATTCTACGTAGTTGAAGTTTCCTTTCTTGTCAATAGGGGCCTCTCTAAACAGCTCGTCCACTTCTTCATCTGTGAACCTGTCTCCCATAGTGGTCAAGAGCTCCCTCAGGTAGTCCTCCTGAATAAAACCTAGGACAAATGAGGCAAACTGGTTATCAACATTGAAAATAACTTAACAAATGCTTATCAAATACATTCCTCTATTTTTGGTAATTCAGACTAATTCTACAGATCACCAGTGTTAGAGAAGTTCACTTCCAGAAGGAAAATTTCCTGATAATTTACTCACCCCCTTGTCATACAAGATGTTCATGTCTTTCTTTCTTTGGTTGCAAAGAGATTAAGGTTTTTGAAGAAAACATTCGAGGAATGTTCTCTCTATATAGTGGACTTTAATGGGAACCAATGGGTTGAAGGTCAATGCAGCTTCAAAGGGGCTCTATATGACCCCAGACGAGGAATAAGGGTCTTGCGTAGCAAAACGATTGTTTTTTTTTTTTTTTTTTTTATAGAAATGTACATACTTTTTAACCACAAATGCTCGTCTTGCACTAGCTCTGCAATGCGCATGCATGTCTTCACGTATTTCATAATCATGTTGGAAAAGTAACAAGTGGTTAGTTTTTCATCTGTGTACTTTAGTTAAAAAAGATAGGGTAGGGCAAAAAACTCCATCTTATTTTCACCTATAATTTCAAAATCGTCCAACATCGTTGTTTAACTTCTTTTGTGAAGGGCATTTGATTTGTAAACACAAACACATCAGGACTTCCATGATTATGCAATGAGTGTGGTCGAGCTAGTGCAAGACAAGCAATTGTAGTTAAAAAGTATAAAAATGTTTATTTTTTTATTATTATTATATGTTTAGTTGGAGAAAGACAGATCATTTCAATAGATAAGACCCTTATTCCTCGGCTGGGATTGTTTTAAGAGTCATTTGAAGCTGCTTTGAAACTGAAAATTGGACCTTGATTCTGTTGTCCACCACTGAAGTCCACTATTTGGAGAAAAATCCTGGAATGTTTTCCCTCAACCTTAGTTTCTTTTTGACTGAAGAAAAAAAAACATTAACATCTAGGATGACATGGGGGTGAGTAAATTTTCATTCTGAAAGTGAACTTCTCCTTTAATTGCCGTTTTATTGAAATGGTTTGTGATCATGCTTACCCGTCCCCTCCTCATCAAAACAAGCAAATGCATTTTTGATTACATCCTCAGGATCTGTGCCATTAAGTTTCTCTCCAAACATTGTGAGGAACATGGTGAAGTTAATGGGACCAGGGGCTTCATTCATCATTGCCTCGAGGTATTCGTCTGTGGGGTTCTTACCTGCCAATGAAACAACCTGTCAGCCAAAAGCAGTTTGAATATGATTAAATGTAGCTTTTGAAGAGATAGTATGCCCCAAAATAAAAATTCTGTCATTATTTACTCTCCCTCAAACCTGTATGAGTTTCTTTCTGATGTTGAGCACAAAAGAACACATTTTAAAGAATGTTGGTAACCAAACAGTCCACAGTAACTATTGACTTCCACAGTATGGAAATAATTTAATAATCTTTTCCCAAAAAAAGAGCAAAATCCAGAAAATGAGGGAAAAAATTAAGCATGTATTCTCTGAAAAAAAAAAAAATCTTTATATTTGTATTTATATTTATGTAAAAAAAATTGTAAATATAAATACATTTATATAATTCCTTTTAATATTTATATTTTGTGCATAATAGCACTTAATAATTGCATTTACATGTATGCATAATATCGTATTGTTTTCTTGGTAACACTTTACAATAAGGTTCATTAGTTAACATTAGTTAACCACATTAGTTAACATGAACTAATAATGAACTGCACTTATACAGCATTTATTAATCTTTGTTAATGTTAAGTTCAACATTTACTAATACATTATTAAAATTTTGTTTACATTAGTTAATGGAGTGTGAACTAACATGAACAAACAATGAACAACTGTATTTCTGTTAACTAATGTTAATAAAGATTAGTAAATACAGTAACAAATGTATTGCTCATGGTTAGTTCATGTTAGTTAATACATCAACTAATGTTTAACTAATGAACCTTATTGTAAAGTGTTACCGTTTTCTTAAATAAACTGATTTTGTTTCAAGGTTGTTCAACTTTTTTCTGGAAAATGACAAATATTGATGAATGAACATTATTTTTGCATTTACAAAAAAATCTAGAAAATGTGCCATGAAGTCAGAACATTTTTGATGTTTGTATAGAGACAATGACAGTACAAAAACATTTACATTTTATTAATTATAGTGATCAGAGTTGCTGTTTAGAATTAAAAATTCTAATAAAACCATTAAATCAGAAACCAGAAAAATTTAAACAGAAAACACAGAATTAAAATTAAAACTGAATATGAAAAAAGTAAAATACCATGGAATGTCTTAACTGTCTCTAAATTACTTGTAACATATAGATTTAAAGATAAAGTTTGTATCTGATTAAGACTTTATCTTTAACCTTTATTTTAACCTGCTAGTTAACCTTAACACAGAGGTAAAGTTTATGTAACTGGCCCCAGAACTCTATAAATACTTTTAAAAATATAATGTGTGACACTGGACCATAAATCCAGTCATAACTAACACAGGTATATTTGTAACTATAGCCTAGAATACATGTTTCAAAATTACAGATTTTTCTTTTATGCCTAAAATCATTAGGATATTAAGTAAAGATCATGTTCCATGAAGATATTTTGTGAATTTCCAACCATAAATATATCAAAAATAACTTTTGATTAGTAATATATTGGGAAGAACTTCATTTGGACAACTTTAAAGACAATTTTCTCAGTATTTAGATTTTTTTTTACACCCTCAGATTCCAGATTTTAAATAGTCATATCTTGGCCAAATATTGTCTTATAACAAACCATACATCAATGGAAAGCTCATTTATTCAGCTTTCAGATATATGTATAAATGACATAAATTTTAAATTGGTCCAGGGTCACATACTAGCAAAACTGAGTTTTATTTAGAGCTCACTTTATGCTAATGTTTTGATAATATTTATGTGAAAAAGTGTGGGAAAATGATGTCCATTAAAACAAAAAACAAAAAAAAACGGGTCATTATAGGCCAAGGACTGAAGATTAAACCTTCTGCTTTGCCAACTTTGTTCTTACCTAATGAGGCCAACATATCATGCAGATCCTCCTTATCAATGAAGCCGTCCCGGTTCTGATCGATCATGTTAAAGGCTTCTTTGAATTCCTGGATCTGGGACTGGTCGAACATGGCAAACACGTTTGACGTGGCCCGCTGGGGGCGCTTTTTGGTGGTTTTTCCCTTAGCCCTTTTGCTAGACATTTTGACAGTTCTGTGCTATTAAACTAAAATAAAAGAGATACATTGATTGTTAGACTTGCGCATTAGTGGAAAAACGTTCAGCAAAGACTATACGAATACATGACCTATAAAAGGAATGACGAAAACTCATTCAGCAACCATGTCACTGTAAGCCACAATGAATTTTAAACAAATTACTTTTAAAACAAACACATTGTCGTGTATACAAGACTATAGTTATGAGTGTATTTAGCTAACTTTGTAAACATCAGCCGGGCAGCCCACTAGCCAACTAACGTTATCTATGTCAACAACTGAGTAACAGCTGACCTGACCTTATGTTTATTTTGATAACGTTACATTATTTCAGTTCCTTCGTCGACATTCAAACATAGTGTCTTTGTAAGAGCACTAATGTTCAGTAATACTGCTTGTTGTGTTTACAGAAAGCATAGAACACATAATTACAAATAAGCTAGTTAGCAACGGAGCTGGCTGGCTTGACTTCAGTTAGTCTGGGTCAGTGTATAATAAAAAATGCAAGACTATAACGTCACATAAAACGCTTACAAATATGTCCAACTAGATCTGAGATACATTTAGCAAATTTAGTAAAAATGTCACATACCTATCCGAGTAAAAAAAAAAAAGGCAGGACACCTAAACAACGGCTGCCACGCTGGTCATGCCCCACAGCACCCCTCTGTAGATTAGTGCAATGGGAAAGTCCCGTCGACACATCATTACATCACCGACTGGAATAGCCCATGCGTTATCCTGTAGGGGAAGGTTCAAATGATCAACTAGGAAGAATGCCAAAATGACTGCTAATATGAGTCAAATGTTGCAGCAAGGTAACGGGTGTGTTTATTGTATTATGGTTTCTATATATAGGTTATAGTTTAATTATACTGTCTTTAATTAAGTTAAAGTGTAATAAAGTACAATTTAAGTTGGTATGTCATTAAAATAATGGATTGTTTTTATAATACATAAAGCTAAATTGTTGTATAATTGAAAATATAGATATAGATTTTATATCATAGTAATATAATACTTGTATTAAATAACAATATCCATATGTGACCCTGGACAGTAGCACGGGTATATTTGTAGCAATAGACAAAAATAAATTGTATAGGTCAAAATGATCGATTTTTCTTTTATGCCAAAAATCATTAGGATATTAAATACAGATCATGTTCCATGAAGATATTTAGTAAAATTCCTACCCTAAATATAACAAGACTTAATTTTTGTTTTGTAATATGCATCGCTAAGAACTTCATTTTGGTATCTTTAAAGGCGATTTTCTCAATATTTCGATTTTTTTGTGCAACCTTAGATTCCAGATTTTCAAATAGTTGTATCTCGGGCAATTATTGTCCTATCATAACAAACCATACATCAATAGAAAACGTATTTATTCAGCTTTCAGATATACAGATAGCAAATAGTAATTGAAACGATGTTAAATCAACATCCCGCTGTCAACGATAAAATCATTGAATCAACGTCGAACTCTGATGTTGATTCTTCATCATGTTGCACCCTCTATTATCATTGAAACAACGTTTAAATCATACCTAGAGATCAACAGAATTTCAATGGTATTTCGATTACAATGAATATTAAAACAATGTTGAAATCCCAGCATATCATCAAAACTTCAATGGTGTTTTAGTATACCACAGGTTTAATCTGAAGGTCTGTAATTTTAATATAATATTAAAAACATTATTAATAGGCTATAATCCTGCTTTATCGACAGCAGGATGGGCTAGCAAAATATAGAAAATAGAAACTATACCTTTAGGCTATAACCTAGACTAGCACAAATGACACCCCACGCATTCTTTAAAAATTAAACAATATTTTTTATTGTAATATTTCATTTTTTTTTCTTTTAAAGTGCTGACTCCTGCTGCGTCCCTCTTCCAGCTCCTCCCACTCGGTCTTGGGCGTAGCGCAGCCACTTCTGTATGGCTTGAGTGAAGTCATAGGTGTTTGCCGGTGTGTGCCGTTGAGTCAAGGCGTCTAGAATACAAGTAAAAGTATACTGTGATTTATTCAATGATTTGTTCAATCAAGTTGTCGTCAAGGATTGGGAGCAGAACATGGCACGAACACAGTACACATAGGAAAGTCAAATACACACACACAACACGCTACACACACAGGGTTGGACGCAGCCACCCACACACGAAGGGTCACACACGGGGTAGAATTAAAATGGTAATCACACTACACTAAAACACGTACATAAACAGTAAATAAGGCATAACACACACGTAACAACCCCAAAATTCTCCCAGAATCCATCAATGAGGTTTTGCTAACTTTATAAACTAGACGAGAACCACAAAGTACTTTTGGCAGATTTTGACACATTGGTAAAACAAAAATCTATTTCAGCGACTGCAGCACTGCGTCGGTTACTACATTAACGATCATAATGATCAACATAACAGTATTTGATGTGGTACAATTCATTCATATCGAACATTAAGCAAGCTTACCTCCTGTACGCTTGTGCCAAGGTCCAGAAATGAGCTGTGTGCGGTGCAGTACATTGGTGTTGATCTCCCGGTCAACCAAAAATCGATGGATTTTCAATCAAATTTCCCGGTCAATTATATATCGATGCATTTTCAATCATATTTCCCGGTCAACTATATGCCGATGACTCTTCAACAACAGCGTCGTTTCCCGGTCAACTATAAATCAATGACTTTTCAACACATTCAGCGATCGCCCGATAAACCAAATATCAATGCTTAATCAATCATAAAGATAACTATAGATCAATGTTGTTCCAATATTGTTGCCATCAACATTAATAACATCGGGTTTTCATCGATATGGTAATGGTGATTCAACAATTACTTTGCATTGAAATTTCAACATCAACCATAATGATGATTCAGATGGAAAAACTATGTTTATTCAATGTTGGCTTGCTGTCTGACATATGAGTTTTAAATTGGTCCTGGGTCACATAGGCTATTAGCAAATACTGAGTTTTATTTCAGATGATGAAAAAAATCCCAATTTAAAAAATTGACACATATGACTGTTTTTGTAGACCAGGGTCATATAGCCTACATTATTTTAAAATTACAGCAGAGAAATCTTTAACTTGAACGTTTAAGTACAAAACACTGAAAGAAACGGCAAACATTTTGTAAACTTTTCGGAAATAATATTTATATCTCAGATATCAATATAGCCGATTTAAACTTCACAACTGTGATGATTCTATGGAACGTTCGTTTGGCGGGAAATAGACATAAGAAAACTGACCAACTGTAATGAAAACGCAAAGTAAAACATTGTTTAATGGAATGTTTAAAATAAATAAATTATGTCAGACTCTATCGCTTCTCATTTCACTACTCATTATACTAGAGTTTACTACTTGCGGCACAAGGCCTGTAACAGCAGCCTTGTGATAGTCCTTAAAATATAGTTATCCTACGCTGCTTTTGTTGTCTAATTGCGTTTATAAATTGAATTACGCGCGTTGCCAAAGTTCGCATGTTGAAACTGCCTGCCCCCTAGTCAGGGTCTATATTTAACAAACATAGTGGCCATACAAGGTCGTGGCTGGACGCTGCAATCTGCAGAGTGGCAGCATTATTTTTGTTCAGTGAAGTCCCGTCCTGTCGGCTGCCCCATACCCGCCGCTGTGCCTGGATTTTCACTGGCTTCTCATTTTTTTGGAGTTTGTCCCTTCTTCTTTTTGCTAAAGCAACTTTGACTCGGTAAGTGGCTTTGTGTTTCTAATCAAGGCTAGCCTTGGCCCAAATAAAGTAAGTAATGTATTACTCATCCAATTGTCTGTAGCCTAACAGCTCAGTCTAAATTTATGAATTAGTTACCATCACAACAAAACTAATTGCTTATATAACTGTATGGTGTTTGATATTATACTTTAAATACAGTTTCATAGAACCATGTGGCCTATTTAATTTTAGCTGTTGTGATATTATGTCATTTTAATTAATTATGTCCTTTTAATATGAACAAGATTGTGTCTGTTACTATTTTGAAACAGTAAACAAAGATACATAGACAAATGTCTTGGATATGTGTGTTGGCCTATACATTGTTTCGCTAAGCCAAATAGTGGAATTTACACTCTCAGAGAAAAATGTGCATATAAAGTATGTATTTAGCCATACAGCTTTTGACTGGGGCAGTGCCCTTTTAAAGAGACATCAGTGTACCTTATTTACCAAAGATTCAGAGTATTACCTTAAGGGTACATTCTCTACTAAGGCACTAGGATGTCCCTTAAAAGGTTGCTGCCCTTTGACAAGCTGCAAATCCCCCCTTCATGAGTAATATTGTATTTATTTGAAGTCAGGTGTTGTTTTTTGTGCAACTGAATTAACATTCACTGAAAATTGTACTTGAGACTGCAACTGGAGAGAGAAAGGGGTCCTTGGGCCGATCTAAAAAGCACCTCAGGATGTCAAAATCCTTAAAACTACAAAAGGAACAGCAGCAACGGGACCTTGAGACGCACTATGAGAGCAGCTATCACCAAGGCTCCTTGTCATCTGTTAGCCGCCAGTCTTATGCTACTTATGTGAGCAGAAGCAGCAGCCATGGGTAAGAGGACATAGGGAACATTGTCCCTGTGCTTATGCTGCCCTGAAGAATGCCCCCCTGTAGAGCAACCCCCTCACAAGTGCTGCTTCATAGATACCAGTGCTTTTATAACAAATTTCATGCTGCTTATTTGAAAATGTGTTAGGTACCCACACTACAACCCTTTCATTCTAACCTTATGATGTTTGTTTGCTTTAAAACGGATCAGCAACGTACCTCTAAAAATCTCACTAATGTTACAAAGAACAAAGAACGCTAATGCATTTTCCTTTATTATATGTTATCAGTTTCACTTTGTGATGATCACAAATTACATCAGAGCTTGTTGCAATAACAAAAAATAACTATGACCAATGACAACATGAGTTCTAAATTCAAGTCATCTTCAAAAATACTTTGTTTTTCTATGGCAGATGCAGAGATAGTATTTTCAGCTATTATATTTGGACATTTTTGAGTAAATAATCATTGGTGTATGCAGATGCTGTAGTGTGCAGCAGTTTAACAAGCAAAAATCTGTCATGTGTTCTCTAGACAATTTTTTATGTAAATGTATAAACCTTTTAAACAATTAGGTTAAGCCTTAATTCAGTGTCTTTTAAAGTGATAGTTGAAAAATTCTGTAATTAATTACTCGTTCCAGACCTGTAAGACCTTCGTTTATCTTCAGAACACAAATTAAGGTATTTTTGATGAAATCCATGTGCTTTCTGACCCTGCATAGACAGCAACGCAACTGACATGTTCAAGACCCAGAAAGGTGTGCAACAAAAACAAAAATAACAACTTTGTTCATTGTCGTGGTACTCGCAAACGTGCGTCGACTGACACGGAAGAGAAGAAATTGTTTAATAAAGTTGTTATTTTTGTTTTCTTTGCCCACAAAAAGTATCCTCGTAGCTTTATAAAATTACAGTTGAACCACTGATGTCACATGGACTATTTAGACGAAGTACATACTACCTTTCTGAGCCTTGAACGTGGTAGTTGTGTTGCTGTCTATGCAGGGTCAGAAAGCTCTCAAATTTAATAAAAATATCTTAATTTGTGTTCCGAAGATGAAGGTCTTACAGGTTTGGAACGACATGAGGGTGAGTTAATTTTTGGGTGAACTAACCCTTAAAGTTTAGTTATTAAGATGTTTCATAGCTACCTTCCTGTTGAATAACTTTACATCAGCATCACTTCACCAATCAGAGAAGTTGCCATGGGAATGAATATTGGTTCTAAAGTGCTTAGCAGCGACCGCCCACTCCCATGACACAATGCAGATTTTTCCTACACTATACTATATCTCTATCTGATTGCACAAACAGATGCGCTGCCTCACACTCACTTCATTGGTTGAGCAAATATTGCTGTGTCTGATTGATTCTCTTATTATTTACACCATAGTTAGTTTGTAATATTGTGATTCATCTTTTCACTAGTTGCTAAACTTCTTTTGAAATCCTTATGGAGAACACCAATAGAAAAAATACTGCCTTAGGAGTATGCGGTGGCTGCTGTGCTTTCTTGATGCTTATATGCATTGAAACCATGTTTATAAATATTTAGGTCCGAGTCCTTTGTTATAGAGGAGCATATGTGCTCTTGAGGACTGCATGATGGCATGACCCTGTGGCTGGAGGAATTTGAGCTGCTGTGGGAGTGAGCCAAAGTTATTAATGGTCTTAAGGATTATTTTTGGTCACTGAAACTTGAAATCACAGTAGTCGAGCAGGACTGTAACTGTACATAAACTGTATAACACTTTTGAGATAGCTATATGATATAATTAATCCATTTACTCACTCTTCTTTTGTTACAAGCCGATATGAATTTCTTCCTTTTGTGGGGCATAAAAGAAGATATTTTGAGAAGTGTTTTTGTCAATAGGTTCCAGTTTTGTTTGGTTCCCAGCCATCTTCAGAATATCTTATTTTGTGTTCAGCAGAAGAAAGAAAATCGTACAGGCTTTGTAACAACACAAAGCTAAACAATAAAACAGTTTCCATCCCTCAAAAGAGGAACACTTTTGTTGCTCTTGGAAATCTGATATTGTCATATTATTTACCAGTTATGACAATTTATTAGTGTTTCTGATGGTTGATATTTGTGACCCTGAACCACAAATCCAGTTATAAGCGTTACTTTTTTGAAATCGAGATTGATACATTATCTGAATTTTTTCTATTGGTGTATGGTTTGTCAGGATAGGCCACAACTATTTGAAAAATCTGGAGTCTGTGGATTCAGAATAATCAAAATATTGAGAAAATTGACTTTAAAATTGTCCAAATAAAGTTCTTAGCAATTCATATTACTAATCAAAATATATTTATGGTAAGAAATTTACAAAGTATCTTCTTGCAACATGATCTTTACTTAATATCCTAATGATTTTTGGCATAAAAGAAAAATCAGTAATTTTAACCCATGCAATTTATTTTGGCTATTGCTACAAAATTATGACTGGTTTTGTGTCCAGGGTCACGTTTGTACAGAAAGTAGTTGTATAATATGTTCCTGACAGCAGTTCTGAATTGTTGCCAATATATTTAAATGAGACCTATTATTCCCCTTTTTACAAGATGTAATACAAGTCTCAGGTGATCCCAGAATGTGTCTGCGAAGTTTCAGCTCAGAATACCCCACATATCATTTATTATATCATTTTGAAAATGCTTATGTTGAGTGGAAGCAGAAGCATGCTGTTTTCATGCCTGTATTTTCAAATGCAAATAAGCTGCTGCTTTCTGCCCAGAATAGGGCTATGCTTTTACAGCTCATACTTTAAACACTCTGCCAAAAAAATGATCTGTTTGGTTTTGTTAGTTAGTTTAAACTTATGATATAGGGTTTTTTAAATGCACACAGAAAGCGGCTGTCACACAGCATGTGAGTACTAAACTAGGTTATTTTTCTTGTCTTATTGCGCTTGAAAGGACAGATGCACACAAATTCAGGTTAAAAACACACAGGAGTTACAAAAACACTCAGTTATGTCTGTGAATGTAAACAGCTGGGAAAGAAATCGCAAGTTTATTAGATCTGTGTGGCAGCAGCATAATATACATTAAATAAATTAATAAATCCACCGCTCTCTTGTCTCCTCTGAGGCTGGGGCTCTAATAAGTGTTCTGTGCTCGTCTGTGCATCCAGCGACAGAACAGTTAGCATGCTTTGCTCAAACTTTTGCCATGGCGTAACTTGTGAAAACAAAATGGTGGCGACGTGGGTAGAGACGTGCAAATTAATAAGCGGTGGTTACCCTTTCTGTGTAAGGCTGGGAGTGCCTAATTTTTTCACATGCTTGCAGAAAAAGGCTTACCAAAACAAAGTTTCTAGATTGTCCTTTTTCTGAGTCTCAGTTTTTCTGAGATTCACTGGGGACCCGATTATAGCATGTGAACACAGGAAAAGTCAGATTTTCATGGTATGTCACCTTTTAAATATTTCTGTTATAATCTTTCCATTTACGCTTGTAGTGTTTAGCCTATAGTTGTTCAAGAGAATAATTAGAAAAATATGCACTGTATTATTGTATTACTTCTGAAACAATCCACAGATGGATTGGAAGCTGCTGTAATCCTAAAATATTTTGCAACAATGTAAGAGATAAAAGGATCAGCCTGTCAAATAGCAGTCAAAGCTCTATGTTTTGTCTATAAATCAGTCCAAAGCCCATAATGCCGTTGGCAGTTGTGAGTAAGTGTCAGGATCATATGCATACTAAATGGTTTATCTCCGGCTGACGTGACATTTCAAGCAATGTTTGCTTCTAGCTGGTCATGATCATTCTCGATTGCAATTAACAAAATGTGCATTAAAAGAGAAAAAATATCTAATGTAGTATTTATTTTTTATTAATATTTTTTGCTGTGCTATTGAGGAGCATTGTAAAATGGATGATGTGCGCATACACAGCAACAACATCCTGGAGTAGTGTATATTGATTTGATTGCTTTTTCTAAAGTGCTGCTTATTTCAGGCTTTTTAATTTATTTTTTAATAAATGCTTAATATAGTGGATGTCTCTGCTAATATTTACTTTCCACTAACACACTAACACTGACTTTCAAGTGACTCTGTTCCATCCTATTCCATTAACCCTGCTGAAATATTAAGCATTTTGTTCCATTAGCAGTGGGAAGTTTTAATGAAAAAAAAAAAAATGTGTCTGGCATTTTTTGATGGAGTAATGGAATAAAGTATTTTCAGCCATATAAAAAAAAATCTTCGATGCATTTTTCCATATAATCCAACTGTTTATGTTAACTGTTGTTTAGGCACAAGATTTCAAAGAAGGAGAAGAAACTGAGCGCTGTCTCTAAAAAAGAAAAGCGCTCATACCTGGGGGTGGACAAGGAAGACGAGGTCATTGGATACGTCGTGCCAGTCTTCAGAAGCAGGTGATTCCATAGTTCACTCAGGAAATCTGTAACAGTGACATGGAGTTTTACATTTGGTAATTAGAGTCGATGTGGGATGTCTGTTTGTGAATTTCTGTTGAGGAAAAATGTCTAATCTTATCAGATAGTTTTGGAAACCTAAACAAGACAAGCCAATTTAATCTTATTATAATAGTTATTTTGTGTTTTTAATAATGAAACCACATCTTTTCATGTCTAAATCTCTCCAGTCAAATCCCATTATTTGCAGTTACCTTGAAAACTGTCATTTTTGTGTAATTGAGATTTTAATTAGTATCAAAGTCTAATATTTTTATTTTTCTATAGCTATTTTCTTTTTCAGGTGCGATAATGACAAAAAATGGTATCAATATTTTCTGGAATTTGGTTGATAACGACAATTAGCTGATATTTTGCTGCGCGTGTTATTGAGCTGGTAGTGATAAAGCTGGTAGAGCTCAGTAGTGATATTTGAAATGATTTTGTGGGAAAAAGGGAAATATACTTTATAACTAAACCTAAAAGTACCAGTAGGTGACAGTTGAGTCATTGAGTCATTCATTCAACTGATTTGTTCAAACGGCTGATTAATTTGGTAACGTAACACAGTCATATGTTGCTCAGAGAGGCAAAATAGCTCTGCTCTGGCTTTGTTTAAAACTATTTTCGTTGACGAAATAGAGCAAAAACACAATTGCAATCGTGCTGATATTTGAAGAAAAACTACTCTTTGTGTAATATTAACTATATCAGATTATATAAATATAAAAGACATAAAAGTCATTTTTACCCCCTCATCTTGAATTTTGAAGGAATTATAAATGTATTTTATTAGACTAAATCACACAGTGAAAGCATGAACTCTTAATGCAGTGTATGCACTCTCTGTGTGTGTTTTTTTTTTTTTTTTGCAATATACTCGATAATGTCAAATCTCCTACCGTTTAAACAACAATTACAATATATATCTTAGACGATATATATTGCATATATATAGTTCCAAGTTTTAATAATTTTGTTGTGTTTTTTGGTAATTTTTTTTTGTTTCAGTTGACTACATTAAACCTGACTGAAAATTCTGCCATCATTTATGCTTAATGTCTACGAAACTCAAGACTTTTTTTAAGGTCCCTTTGCTGACTACTTAAAAACTCTATGTCTAGACTAACATGGATCTCACATGTCAAACAGTCTTAGTCAATATTGGTCGGTCTGCTCATTAACTTGATCTCCTCGATTAGTCACTTGGCTACCCAGGATCTGATGGAGTCTCAGGAGGAGGTGAAGGAGGAGGGTGTGGGGTATGTCGTCATGAGGAACCTGTTCTCCAGAGAGACTGACTTCAAGATGAGAACTGTGAAGAAGTCCAGAGAGACCAGTTTGAGAGAGTCTGCTGAACGCATGGCTCTGAGCAGGAAGGTTTGATCCAAAATGTTTCATAATATGCTTATATAAAACATTGTGCCTTAACCTGTTAAAAAAGTTTCACTTGTTGTATGTCAAAACCATATTTTGAGGCTTAGGGCCAGATTTACAAAACAGGACAAATTAGCGTCAGAGCGCAATTCCATAAAATCGCCAAATCGGGGTCCTAATTTGTTATTGTTGTACACAAGATGCACGAGAAAGAAGAATTCCAAAAGAAGATGAACCCAGACAGTTTGACTCACCCCCCGGAGTTCATCGTGAAACCACGTGGCCAGACCGTGTGGGAGGGGAAGACTGTGACGCTGCACTGCACAGTGGCTGGATGGCCCAAACCCCGTGTGGCCTGGTCAGAAACACTTTCATTTCAGCAGTACTGGCAGTAGTTGGGTAGTAACTGATTACATGTAATCTGGATTACATAATCAGATTCCAAAAATCAAGTACTCATAATTAGAGTAATCCACATAGTCAGATTACAGTTACTTTTTTATGGATTACATGATTACATATTATTCACACAATGGCAGTAAATCATTCTTAATTTAATGATTCTAATTCTTGTTTTTCTTTTATTTAAAATGTTCCTTTCTAAAAATCCTGCTGTGTTAGACCATTTTTCTTAGACTATATTCACAGTATAAAATGTCTGTAATTGTCATGCAAAAGATCCCCAGAAATGAAATATTTACATGAAATATCATGCAGGTAAACAAATTAAATATTTAGATTTTTAGAGTTCTTTCATTTTTATGACTTAATTATTAGCTTTTTATCAACTCACAAACCCACTATAGTTCTTCCAGTTTTAGAAACCCTGATTTAATGTAATGTTTAATGCATTTTATGATAGTGATATAAAAATGGAATATATTTTCTTTCTCTTTGCTTTTTTATATCAATATGATATGTTTAATGGGAAGTTTAATAGTAAAAAAAGTCATCTGAAAGTATTCTAAAAAGTAGTTGGAATACATTACCAAAAATGAGTAGTCTAGATCTAGATTATGTTGCTAACTACAGCTTTCGTCATGTAATCTATAATCAATAATGGAATACAATTTGAAAGTAATCTACTCAGCTCTAAGTACTGGATAGATCTAATAATTAAACCTAAGTTTAATTTAGCTCTCTTTTCTCTTCATCTAATCATGCTTTTCAGGTACAAAAACAATGTTTTAATCGATGCTAAGGCTCACCCTGAGAAATACTTCACAGAGAGCCAGTACAACATGCATTCTCTGGAAATCAAGAAGTAAAGAAAGTTTTTATTCCTTTAATAATGTTTGTGAAAGTTTGTTTGTGATTTTTTTTATTATATTGCACTAAATGCGTGGGGTGATTTCATTTATTAGTAATATCAGAAGCATGCAAAAGATAAACATTAAAGGCATGGCTGTTATTTTTTGATTATTATATAACTATATTATATTGAAACTGTATTAAAATTATTCTTGTGCTTTACAGTTGTAATTTTAGCGACACTGCTGAGTACCGAATCTCTGCACTTAACGTGAAGGGAGAAAATTCTGCGTTTGCCTCTGTCATTATCAAAAGTGAGTATTTGTTTTTAATGGATTTTAAATCTTAAATCATTTTCAAAATTTCAGGTGTTTTACATGTGCTCAAAATTACCCTGTTGCCTCAGATCTGCCAAAGCAAATCAGGAAGACTGATTAATCAATATTGTATTTCATTAACCTTAATTAATTTAGAAATTATGTACAGTTGAAGTCAAAAGTTTACATACACCTTGCAGAATCTCCAAAATGTTAATTATTTTGCCAAAAAAGAATGATCATACAAAATGCATGTTATTTTTTTATTAGTACTGACCTGAATAAGATATTTCACATAAAAGCACATGATCCACAAGAGAAAATAATTGAATTTATATTATAAAATTTTTTTTTAATAAAAATTAAAAATTATAAAAAAAATTATAAAAATGACCCCATTCTAAAGTTTACATACACTTGATTCTTAATACTGTGTTTTTTTTTTTTTAAGTGATAGCTGTTCACAAGTTCCTTGTTTGTCCTGAACAGTTAAACTGTCACTGACTGTTCTTCTGAAAAATCCTTTAGGTCCTACAAATTCTTTGGGTTTTTCAGCATTTTTGTGTATTTGAACCCTTTGAATGTATGATTTTGAGATCCATCTTTTCTCATTGAGGACAACTGAGGGATTATATTCAACTATTACAGAAGGTTTAAATGCTCACTGATGTTCCAGAAGGAAAAACAATGCATCAAAGGCCAGGGGTGTAAACTTTTGAACAGAATGAAGCTGTGTACATTTTTCTTATTTTGCCTAAATATATATTTTTTTCATTTAGTACTGCCCTTCAGAAGCTACAGAAGAAGCTACATGTTTCCCAGAAGACAAAATAAGTTACATTTACCCTGATCTACAAATTCTAAATGTTTTCATCCCCTGGCTCTTAATGCATAGTATTTCCTTCTAAAGCATCAGTGAGTGTTTGAATCTTCTGTAATAGTTGCATATGAGTCCCTCAGTTGTCCTCAGTGTGAAAAAAGATGGATCTCAAAATCATACAGTCATTGTTGGAAATGGTTCAAATACACAAGAATGCTGGAAAAAAAAAAAATTGTGGGACCTGAAGGATTTTTCTAAAGAACACTGTGCAGTTTAACTGTTCAGGACAAACAAGGGACTCATGAACAACTATCACTAAACAAACAAACACAGTTGTGGATCATTCAGGTAACAACACAGTATTAAGTGTATGTAAACTTTTGAATAGGATCATTTTTATAACTTCAACTATTATTTTCTATTGTGGACTATGTGTAAACTTCTTTTATGTGAAACGTCTTATTCAGGTCAGTACTAAATAAAAAATAACATGCGTTTTGTATGATCCCTCTTATTTTGCTAAAATAATTAGCATTTTGTAGATTCTGCAAGGTGTATGTAAGCTTTTGACAACTTTATATTCTTAGCTGATGAAGGGCATAATAAAGGCTTCTGCTGCAGCACACCTGTAATTTGTTCTCATTTTGTCTACATTATCTTACTAAATGTAGAAACTGCTTAAACTTGTGTGTAACTCACTCTGCTCTGGTTTTCAGCTGCTGTCCTCTTAACATTCTATTTTAAGGCCCTTACAGCACCTCAGTTTGCCCTGTGTTATTCTAGAGCATCTTTCCACTGCTTCTGCACAGGCTAATGCTATGAGAGACTTTGACTGGGTCTTTATTATTTAATATTGTTTGGTGTATCAATCATGTACACCAAGGTCACCTGTAATATTTAAACTTCTGTTTGCAGTGCACCATGCAGTTATGCAGTCTCATTAACATTTTCCACTTTGAAAACACTAAAAATGATTTGCATTTTCATTCTAAAGGATTCAAAGAAGGGGAGGAGGTGGTTGAAAGGCCCCGTAAGTTTCCTATACCATATAATTGTCTTTTACGCTCGCATCTGTACTCAGATAAAGCACATAAGTGTTTATGAGGTCAAATGTTATGTTATTACAATAAATTGTACAGCTAATTTCTTCATTTCAGTGTGTATAATAGAAACTATTTGACCTTTAAGATGTTTCTATTCATATTCTGCTCAGATGGTTTCAGCCCTGAATATGGTGTGACCTTCAACACTACCATCATTGACAAGTTTGACGTTTCTTTTGGCCGTGAAGGAGAGACCATGAGTTTGGGCTGCACAGTCATTGTCTACCCGACTGTGAAGCGCTACCAGCCAGAGATAGTGTGGTACAGAAATGGTAAGTGCGCACTAAGTGCACCATGCACTTATTGTGCATTTTAAAAAGCTACTTGCAAATTTATTGAACCATAAGTCACCCTCTCTTACTCATTGTCCTCCTCTGTGCTCTTTATATGCAGTAGCTATTAATTAAAGTGCAGTTTACAGTCTATAATGATCCCTTTTCTTTATCAGGTGTCGCCTTGTCACCTTCTAAGTGGGTGCATATGCACTGGAGTGGTGAGCGAGCCACTTTGACGCTTGTGCATCTGAATAAAGAAGACGAGGGTCTCTATACTCTGCGTGTCAACACCAAGTCAGGCTTCGACAGCCACTCTGCCTATGTGTTTGTCAGAGGTGAGTGCTGACTGTATGCTTGTGTCGAGTAGTCTTAAGTTGAAAGGCATCGCTTATTGTCCTTGCACAAGTTGTGTGCACTGTATCTTTAAGAGTTAACACATGTATTAGGTTTCTCTCTGGGAATGCTGTTTCTATCTTTGGTTGACGGCACTAAAGGCAGCCAGTGTGAAATACAAGTTAGACTATCATTCAAAAGTTTGGGGTCAGTAACGTTTTTGAAAATAAATTAATACATTTATTCAATGTGGACGCATTAAATGGATCAAAAGTGACACTGAAGATTATTTAAAAATATTTCTGTTTCAAACAAATGCTGTTTTTGTCATTTATGTATCAAAGTATCATGGTTTGCACAAAAATATAAGACCAACTGTTTTCAAGTTTTCATAATAATAAAAAATGTTTCTTGAGCAACAAATCTGAATATTAGAATCATTTATGAAGGATAATGTGACACTGAAGACTGATGACTGCTGCAATTTCAGCTTTGAAAATGCAGGAATAGATTACATTTAAAAATAAATCAAATTAAAAATAAATCAAACTTATTTTAAACTAAAAAATTTTTACTGTATTTTTGGTCAAGCAAATGCAGCCTGGTGAGCGTAGAACTATATTTAAAGCATTAAAAAAGCTACTGACCTCAAACTCTAACATTTCATTGTGTACATTTTTAAAGAAATACATAAATCAGAAGTAAAACTGCATTTAGTGCAGTTTAATAATTACAATCAAATTCTATCCATTTACGGTTGAGGTCAAATGTTTACATCCCCCTTTCAGAATCTGCAAAATGTTAATCATTTTGCGAAAAAATAAGAGGGATCATACATGCTATTTTTGATTTAGTACTAACCTGAATAAGATATTACACATAAAATATGTTTACATATAGTCCACTAGAGAAAATAATAGTTTAATAAAAAAAAAAAAATGACCCTGTTCAAAAGTTTACATACACTTGATTCTTAATGCTGTGTTGTTACCTGAATGATCCACAGCTGCTGTTTTTTTTGTTTAGTGATAGTTGTTCATAAGTCCCTTGTTTGTCCTGAACAGTTAAACTGTTTGCTGTTCTTCAAAGACGTTTTTCAGGTCCCACAAATTCTTTGGTTTTCAACATTTTTTCAGCAAAATAAGAAAAATGTACAAATCTCCATTCTTTTCAAAAGTTTTCACCCCCAGGCTCTTAATGCATGGTTTTCCTTCTGGAGCATCAATGAGTGTTTAAACCTTGGAAAACCAAAGAACTAAATAAACAATAACATTAATTTTGTATGATCCCTCTTATTTTGGTACAACAATTAACATTTTGCAGATTCTTCAGATGTAAACTTTTGACCTCAACTGTAATTGGAGATTAGGCTTGTTGTTGGCTCGTGAATAGTACAAAATAAATTTTTAGGAAGTATTTGTTTTTGACATTATTTGAGCCTTACATGATGAGATCATTAAAACACTTCCTAACTTAAGAGAGAGCTGAAATTAGCTAGCTGTGTTCTCAGAGCGGAGGCGCTGTCATGTATCTTACTTTGCCATAATTAGATGTGACAGCAGGGTGCAAATCAAGCTGATTTGTGTGTTTCAGATGCTGATGTGGAGGAGGAGGGGGTTCCTGTTGCTCCTCTTGATGTGCGTTGTCATGACGCTAATAAAGACTATGTGGTTGTTACCTGGAAGCAGCCCGCAGTGGAGGGCAGCAGTTCCATCATTGGCTATCTCATTGACAGGTGAGTCATGTGCCATCAGTAGTATGATCATAAACGTTCACATCAGTGCTCCTCATTTAAACATTTTTTTTACAGGTTGGAAGTTGGCACTCATCACTGGACCCAGTGTAATGACACTCCTGTGAAGTATGCCCGTTTTCCTGTCACTGGGCTTATTGAGAGCCGCTCCTACACCTTTAGGGTGCGAGCTCTTAATAATTCTGGTGTGAGCCACCCGTCCCGGGCTTCTGATCCTGTAGTTGCCATGGATCCATCAGACCGGGCCCGCCTTAGAGGTGAAGGATATATGAATTAAGATTGAGAACAAAGAATTAAAATTGAACAACAAAGCAAATCAGTTTTTCTTATTAGTATAAGTATGTTTTTTTCACAGCTGGTCCCTCAGCTCCATGGACTGGAATGATCAAATTCACTGAGGAAGACCCCACAGGTAAAATATTACACTAACTTGTTGATAGTCTGTCATAATTTGTCTAGGTACACTACTGTTCTAAAGTTTGGGGTTGGTAATATATATATATTTAAATTAAGTCTCTTATGCTCGGGAAGGCTGCATTTGCTAAAACAGTACAAAACAGTATTTTTTATTTTTAATAATAAATATTTTCCTTTTTAATAAATTTAAAAATTTTATTTACTCCTGTGATGGCAAAGCTGAATTTTCAGTAGTCATTTCTCTAGTCTTCAGTGTCACATGATCCTTCAGAAATCATTCTAATATGCTGATTTGCTGTTGAAGAAACATTTCTTCTTATCATAAATGTTGAAAACAGTTGTAATGTTTAATATTTCTGTCAAAACTGTGATTTGTTTTTTTCTGACTTCTTAAAAACAGGATTATTTGTTCAAAAGAACAACATTTCTTTGAAATAGAAGTCTTTTGTAACATTGTAAATGTCTTTACTGTCACTTTTGACCAATTTAATGAGTCCTTAAATTAAAGTAGTAATTTCTTTCTTTTTTTTAATCTTACTGATTTCAAACTTTTGAACAGTAGTGGGAATTATAAAAGAAATACAGAAAAGTATTAAATTCTTCAAGTAAATCTAGCATTGCAACATTATAAAATATTATAAAAATGGATATTCCTTTTGTATATGTATAGATTTATAGATTTTTAACATTACATGTATCAGTGTTATTAAATTATTACATTTTTAAAAATAAACTTTGTGTTAGATGACAGCAAAGATAATCAAAAGGTAAAAATAGAGGAGAAATAATGTGTGAAAGTTCCTGCAGCATTATTTCTAGGGATTTAATGATTCACTCAAATCAACGATTCACAGTATTGATTCATGATGTGATTTTAACAAAAAAAACTGTCCATTTATTATTGCTTGGACAATGCTTATGAAATTGAAATATGTCAAATAACAAAACTAAATTTAAAATTTAAAAGAAACTCAAATCAAATAAATGACAAATAAAATATTAGTGTGTGTTGTGTGTATTTATTATGTGTATATATAAATACACACACATGCATGGACATATTTAAGAAAAATATGTAATGTTTATATATTAAATATATTTATTAGGGCTGTCCCCGACTAAGAATTTTCATAGTCGAATCAGAATTTTCGAATCTTTCTATAGTCGACCGATAGTCGAATCATCTAGGCGTATGTGTGTGTGTGAATGGTTTGGGAGGGGCACGACACTATAGTCAGCAGGAGGGTAAAACGATTTTTATTTTATTTTACACACTGCACACAGCAACAACTTTTAATAAAGCGACCAAAACTGCCTGCCAACTGACAGACGAACTTATTTAGGTTTAAAAAAAAAAACACAGAACGTGTCTTTTAGTTCTAAAAACGCAAGGCGCACAGCACTGCCTTTTTTGCTAAGCAACGACCAAAACAGCTGTCTTGTCAGTCAAATCAAAGGATTATAGCGCGAGCGCTCTAAAATCTTAGTTTTTTGCTGTTAAGTAAACTGTCATATTAGCAGAAACCCTAAATAATACAGCTCCTGGTTACCCACGATATACACCAAAGGTTTCTCCTCCATTTCTTGCAGTCTCCGGACTTTTTAAGCGACGGTAAACTTTCGTCAACACAACAGAAGACCCGCCTGTCCATTCATTCGATTGGACAATGGAAAAGAACGCGAATGACGTTGGCCGTTTTTCCGCTCAGAGTTGATTTTTTTTTTCAACTTCAGGCGCTCAGAGCGCTCCTGCAAAAACGCGAGGCGCGGGGGGCACATAAACAGAGCGCAGAACGCTCACTGCCAACAGAAAACCATTCAAAAGAGGCGCCTCCAACGGCAAAAACGCGTTCGGTGTGATCGCGGCCTAATCCCTGCCGTCAAGATGGTCCTCATCTCATCATGGACCAGGGCAAGTGAAAATTTAATCTGTCACAGGGGTGGTTGGATTTATTCACAAACATGTTAAAAATATTTATTGAACGCTTCTTTCTTTTCACTTTTGTTTTTACTGCATTATCATAATCTAAGGCTGTATATAACTTAATATAACCGTACAAAACCAGTAGTTCTGTGTGCAATTAGACATTGAGCACCCCCATATTGCCAAAATGGTATGATGCTCGTTTCACCCGCGAAGATTCGACTGTGAGATCGGTGGTCGAATCAGGCTCCGCATATCGATGCATCGAATCTTCGACTATTCGGGGACAGCCCTAATATTTATATACAATTAATTGTATTAAGAAAAATATGTACATGTAAATAGATGTATACAAATATTTTCTAAATATATGCAGTATGTGTGTGTATTAAGATGTACATAATAAATATACATAGTACGCACACATATTATGTAAACAAAAAACATGATTAATCGTTTGACAGCACATATAAACAGCATGAGCAGTTTTTAATCTAAATTAGATTGTATAATTTAGAAATTTGAAGCAAAAAAAAGAATGGTCTTACTTTAATTTTGTAAAACTACTGTATACTACATAAAACATCATCTGCATGAAACAGAAACAGCAGACGGGCTGCAGGAAAACGCAAATTCACTCTCTGACAGCAGGTGGCGCTTATGGAACAGCTGCAATATTGCATTTCCTTGATTACAGCTGTAAACAAAGCAGTGCTGCGCTTATGAACATGACTTTAATATGCATTACACAGAGGCAAGATGAAAAGAAAATACCATCTAAACTTTCCCCTCAGAGATAAATTACTATAAACTCCTACTCCAATTGTATTGCGATTTGTTTATAATCTCAACCGATTTGAATCGTCACATATTTGTATTGATTTATTTCTTTTGTTTCTTTCAGTGGGAGTGGTTCCTGGTCAACCTACTGACATCGCTGTCACTGAGGCTACTAAGAGTTACGTGGTATTGAGCTGGAAGCCACCCGTCCAGAGAGGACATGAGGGTGTTATGTATTATGTGGAGAAGGTGAGGTAGAATTTAAGGTATAAAGTATTTCACCTTGAATTGAGTTTTTCCACATTTTTAGACTATTAAATCTTTTCCCAGTGCTTGGAGGGTACAGATACATGGCAGAGGGTAAACACTGGGATGCCAGTGAAGTCCCCCCGCTTTGCCCTGTTCGACCTTGCCGAGGGCAAATCCTACAGCTTCCGTGTCCGTAGCTGCAACTCTGCTGGAGTTGGAGAGCCGTCGGAAGAAACTGGGGCGACTACTGTGGGAGACAGATTGGGTGAGTATTAGCACTTGACACAAAAAAAGAAAATGGGTTAGTGACACATGTTCAGAAATGCATGATGGAGAGTATGTATTAAGACTGCTGTGACAAGTACTTCAGAGGGGCCATATTGCGCACTTTGTAATCCTATGTGGCGTGAATCTGGGATGAGATCAGCAGTACTTTTTGTCAGACTTTTTAACTTGTAATTATGACTTAAGTATGTCATAAATACTTTTTTTTCATAATTGTGACACTTTATCTCATAATTTCAACTTTTTATCTCATAATTAAATGATGTCATAACTTCAAATTTTTATCTCATAATAATGTTTTTTTTTCTCATTATAAGACTTAAGTATGTCATCATTTCAACTTTTTATCTTGCAGTTATGATTTAAGGATGTCATAAATCCGATTTTTAATCTTATAATTTCAATTTTTTATTTCGTGTTTTTGACTTTTTATCTCGTAATTTTAACTTTTTATCTTGTAATTATGACTTTAAGTATGTCATAATTAAAAAAAAATTAGCTCATAGTTCCGACTTTTAATCTCATCATTTCAACTTTTATCTTGTAATTAAATTATGTCATAATTTCAAATTTTAATCTCATAATAATGATTTTTTTTTAAAGTGATAATTTCGACATTTTATCTTGTAATATGACTTAAGGATGTCATAATTCTGACTTTTTATCTCATAATTTCGATTTTTTTTTTATCTCGTAATTATGATTTAAGTATGTTATAATTTAAATTTTTTATCTCATAATTTTGACTTTTTATCTTATAATTTCGACTTTTTATCTCGTAATATGACTTAAGGATGTAATAATTCTGACTTTTTGTCTCATCATTTTAACTTTTTATTTCATAATTAAGACAAGTATGTCATAATTTCTACTTTTTAGCTCATAATTTTTTAATTTTTATCTTGTAATTATGACTTAAGTATGTCATAATTCCGACTTTTTATCTCATAATTTCGAATTTTTATCTCGTATTTATGATTTAAGTATGTCATAATTTGACTTTTTATCTCGTAATTATGACTTAAGTATACCATAATTTCGACTATTTATCTCATAATTTCGACTTTTCATCTCGTTATTAACTTAAGCATGTCATAATTTCAAATTTTTATCTCGTAATTAACTTAAGTATGTCATAATTTCAAATTTTTATCTCATAATTCCGCCTTTTTATCTCATAATTTTGACTTTTTATCTTATATTTTCGACATTTTATCTCGTAATATGACTTAAGGATGTCATAATTCTGACTTTTTATCTCATAATTTTGATTTTTTTATCTCGTAATTATGACTTTAGTATGTTATAGTTTAAAAAATGTATCTCATAATTTTGACTTTTTATTTTATAATTTCAACTTTTTATCTCGTAATATGACTTAAGGATGTCATAATTTTGACTTTTTTATCTCAAAATTTTGACTTTTTATCTAGTAATTATGACTTAAGTATGTCATAATTCTTACTTTGTATCTCATAATTTCGAATTTTTATCTTGTAACTATGACTTAAGTATGTCATAATTCTTACTTTGTATCTCATAATTTTGATTTTTCATCTTGTAATTAACTTAAGCATGTCATAATTTCGACTTTTTATCTCATAATTCTGCCTTTTTATCTCATAATTTCAACTTTTTATCTCAAAAGTATGTCATAATCCTGATTTATATGTGGCAGAAATGAGCTTCCATAGTTTTCAACATTGATTAATACAGTATTATTCTTGAGCACCAAATCAGAATAGTAGAATGGTTTCTGAGAGATCATGTGATACTGAAGACTGGGGTAATGATGCTGAAAATTCAACTTTGCCATCACAGGAATACATTACATTTTAAAACATATTAAAATATGAATGGTTCTTTTGAACTGTAAAATTTCACAATATTATATTATATCACAATAATATATTTTATAGTGCTGTCAAACTGATTAATCACAATTAATCACACAAAGTTTGTGTTTATATTATATATGTGTGTGTACATTTATATGTATACATGTACACACATGCATATATTTAAGAAATATGCATATATAATTTTGTTGTTGTTATTGTTGTTTTTAGACCTGCCTTCAGTTCCAGGGCCTGTTATTCCCATCAGAAACACTGACACGTCTGTTGTTGTGTGCTGGGGGGCATCTAAGGAGGTTAAGAATCTGGTTGGCTATTACATCGAGGTCAGCGTCAATGGCAGTGGCGTGTGGGTTCCCTGCAACAACAAGCCTGTCAAAGGCACTAGGTATACCAGTCAGGTGACCTTAGATAGAAAACTGCTATAAATGTACATTGTTATTAAAACATCAGATATTTTTCTAATGAATTACAACAAATTTGTTTATAGATATTAGATATTTATAACAAGCTATTATTACTATGTGTAACTACTCATAACTTGTGTTATGTTGTACAGGTTTGTGTGCCATGGGCTGAACACTGGGGACAAATGCGTGTTTAGGGTGAAGGCTGTGAATGCTGCAGGATACAGTGGAAGCAGCGCCGAATCTGAGGCCTGCATTGTACAAGCAAGCATTGGTAAACATCTTTAACCTATTTCAGACCAAAGACCTTTTATAGAGACTGAACAGGTTTAACTAACAAGTAGCATGGCCTATAATTTACATACTTATGTTTTCATCACAAAACTGATGAAATAGTCAGCATATTCTTTTTTTTTTTTACATTTTAATTTTGCCAAATACATTTTAATCTGAGAGCACAATAACATATTTACCTGAACTTTAGCTTTGGTTCAAAGTAAAGGGACAGTTCACCCAAAAACTGTCTGTTTGTTACAAACCTGTATTAATTTGAACACAAAGAAGGTATTGTTGGTAAACAAATAGTTGACGGTAGCCATTGACATTGATTCAACTGTTTGGTGACCAACATTCTTTGAAATATCTTGTGTTCAGCTTGAGGGTAAGTAAAATATGACAAAATTGTAATTTTAGGTGTACTTTCTCTTTAATTTGAACTGTGTGTAATGCATTCAGTATGTGTAATTCATGTTGCAGCTTTGGGAAAGGAAACCATTAAAAACATTTAATATCTGTGATTCATTCGTTCCCTAATGTATGCCAGCACTTAACACCATTCTGTCCTTGACCAGTACAAAACCATTCTCCAAATTCACTTTATATGTACAGTACCCTCTCACCTAGCTTTCAATGCCATTCTAAAGTCACCATTATACTATATAATGGCTGTGCTATTCATTCTTTTGCATACCACCAAGCTAAAAACACAAAGCCTGCATGCATGAATGTCTTATTAAAGCAAAGCCTGCCTCTGCATGTCCTGCCCTTCTATCAGAACTCCTTTACTTCCCTCCGAAACACACAGTTATTACCTGAGTGTATCCTGCATGGCACAAACATCCAGGTACAAAGATTAACAAAGCAGCCATGTGAAAGAGACAATAGGGGTATCTTGTTAACTATCCCAGACGGCAAAATTTGCATCGACTGAAAATCAGACAGTGTGTTATGCCTCTGTGTGTTGTCATGCAGGTGTGACTTTGCTGTGTGTCTGTTTGCTGAATAACTGCAGGGTGTGTAATGCAAACCCATGCATGAGCACGATGGGTGGTAGAACAAGTTGAGCAAAGGTCATCCTTCGTCCTGAGCACAGTGAGTATAGACCTATTCAGACTGACAAATCTGTGTGGCATAATGTGTCATGGACAGAGGTTGATGAGACTTGGTCACAATTCTTGTCATTTTCTTCTAAAAAAATACTCTAAATGACATTTCATTTATTCATACTTATAAATAGAAAATCCAGAGAAACTGATCATTTTGCAGAAAGATAGATGGATTAAGCATTGTTTTATTTTCTAGATAGACCATATTTTTTTAGATAGATAGATAGATAGACCATTATTTTATTTTTAAGATAGATAGACAGATATTTAAATTCAGCATTATTTTATTTTCAATTTAGATAGATAGATAGATAGATAGATAGATAGATAGATAGATTTTTATATTACAATAAAAAAAAATCAGTTTTTCATATTACAGTAGGTTAGTAAGAACAGACTTAATCTTTGTAAAAGAAAATTGTTAATGCATAATATACTTAATATTTTTTTCCACCGATTTTGTGGTTAAATTTAACCTAGATAGAGTATGATATATAAAATAATTTTTGTTATATAACAAGAGCTGCATGCTTACTGACTGTTTGTCTCCAGAGTCTGAACAGCATAAAAATGTTATGAAGTTATTATTTTGGCTCTGCATTGTTCAATAAAATGCAGAATGTGTGTATGAACACATAATAGCTAAACTTCAGGTCATCAGACTGATATGCTGCAATATGTGACCCTGGACCACAAAACCAGTCTTAAGTCGCTGGGGTATATTTGTAGTAATAGCCAAAAATACATAGTATGGGTCAAAATTATTGATTTTTCTTTTATGCCAAAAATCATTAGGAAATTAAGTAAAGATCATGTTCCATGAAGATTTTTTGTAAAATTCCTACTGCAAACATATCAAAATGTAATTTTTGATTAGTAATATGCATTGTTAAGAGCTCAATTTGGACAACTTTAAAGGTGATTTTCTCAGTATTTTGATTTTTTTTGCACCCTCAGATTCCAGATTTTCAAATAGTTTTATCTCGGCCAAATATTGTCCTATCCTAACAAACCATACATCAATAGAAAGCTTGCTTATTGAGCTTTCATATGATGTATACATCTCAGTTTTGTAAAATTTAACCTTATGACCTTATGACTAGTTTTGTGGCCCAGGGTCACATATATGTCCGACTCTGAAGACAAACATCAGGTCTTATGCTAAAGATTAGAATGTGCATTAATTTGAGTAACACATGTAAAACAGCTAATGTTTGAATGTTTAAACTAACTCCTGTCCTGTCCTTCTGTAGCCGTCCCAAGCCCTCCCATCGCTGTGACCCTGCAGGAGAGGGTCCGTGACTACATGGTGCTGGGCTGGCAAGCTCCTGCTAAAACTGGTGGAGCGGACATCAGAGGTTACTACCTGGACTACAGAACAGTGAAGGATGGAGTCTCAAGCAAGTGGCATGAAATTAACCTCCAGGCAGTCACTACCACATCTTACAAAGTAGGTCATGATATCACGGTGTTGTATTTATCACAATGTTCATGGATTTTAGTGCACATGGTGCTGTAGACTGATCCAAGTAACTGTTGTCCCTATTCCTGTCTCTTTGACTTAGGTGACAGACCTGAAGGAAAACCTATTCTACCAGTTCCAGGTGCGTGCAGTCAATCAGGCTGGTATTGGTGAATCCTCCGTACCCACTGTCCCCTTGGAGTGCAAGGAATGGACTGTGGCTGTTCCAGGTAAACCACTCAGTGTTTATGTCAGGCGATGAGACTTTTGTAGATTTACATTCTTGTTTAAATCAGTGTATGGGAGAGATTATAATGGGGAGGAGATAGACCACTTATAGGAAAATGATGCGCAAATGTGTACTTTTTTTTTATTTGCCTAAATATCATATTTTTTTCATTTAGTACTGCCCTTCAGGGACTACAGAATATAGTTACATGTTTACCAGAAGACAAATTAAGTTAAATTTACCCTGGACTTCAAATTCAAAAGGTTTTCACTCCCGGCTCTTAATGCATTGTTTTTCCTTCTGGAGCATCAGTGAGCGTTTGAACCTTCTGTAATAGCTGCATATGAGTCCCACAGTTGTCCTCAGTGTGAAAAGATGGATCTCAAAATTATATAGTCATTGTTGGAAAGGTTTCAAATACACAAAAAGGCTGGAAAACCAAAGAATTTATGGGTCCTTAAGGTTTTTTCTGAAGAACAGCAGGCAGTTTAACTGTTCAGGACAAACAAGGGACTCATAAACAACTATTACTAAACAAAAAAACACAGCTGTGGATCATTCAAGTAACAACACAGTATTAAACTTTTGAACAGGGTCATTTTTATAAAATCAACTATTGTTTTCTTTCGTGGACTATATGTAAACATATTTTATGTGAAATATCTTATTCAGGTCAGTACTAAATAAAGAATAACATGCATTTTGTATGATCCCTGTTACTTTGGTAAAATAATTAACATTTGCAGATTCTGAAAGGGGGATGTAAACTTTTGACCTCAATTGTACTTATGTTTATTTTAATGCTTGATTTTTCTCATTTCAAATCTTTTTATGTTTTGAATTGTTAAAAATGTCAAATTCCTACATGGAAGTTAATTTTATTGCTGATTTTAAATAAGTATATAAATCTTATTGAAATATAAATATAATTTACATTCTTAGGATTGAAAGAAGCTCTACTGCCTGTTAACTATTTAAGCTGGCCACCAAACATGCTAATTTTCCACTGAAGGGACTTGGGTTCAATTTATTCAACAATAGTTTTTTTTTTTTGTCCATATTACCTGCCGTGATATTTTACTTTTCAATGAACCCAGGTCCTCCCCATGGCCTCCGTGTCCAAGAGGTGCGTAAAGACTCCATGGTGCTTCTGTGGGAACCACCTACATTCAATGGCCGCAGTCCTGTGACTGGATATTATGTGGACTATAAGGAAGAGAAGGGCAGATGGAGATGTGTCCAAGAGAGATCCACAAAAAATACTTACATGAAGGTAAAACACAAGATTTTTGTCTGTTTTAGTTCTCACAGTTTAGTCATTTATTGTTAGAAAGGAGCCAGAGCTGTTCCAATGGCTTAACTGCAAACCAATTTCCTATAACTGGCTTTTTTTTTCAATAATGTTTTTTATGTTTCTTTATTTTTCGTGTTGAGACATTTTGTTTTTCTTCAAAAGAACAGGAAGAACAAAATGTCAGAGGCCGTTTTACTCATATTACTTTTCTCTGTTTGATAAAGATAACTGGTCTCCAAGAGGGTGTTTCCTACAGGCTGCGTGTCCATGCCAAGAATCTGGCAGGTGTAGGTGGACCCTCAAAGTCAACCGATGCTATTTTGGCTGAAACCCGCCCTGGTGAGATTTTATTCAAGGACATGGAAAACATCTGTCACTCAGCACCTGCATTTCTAATTTTGTTACACATGTTGGGTTCTCCACAGGAACCAATGAGATTGTGGTGGATGTGGACGACGATGGTGTGATCTCTATGATCTTTGAGTGCGCCGATCTTAAAGCAGACTCTCAGTTTGTGTGGTCTAAAAACTATGAGGCCCTCACTGACACTTCTCGTCTCACCATTCAGACTTCTGGGGGCAAGTAGGTTGACTTCAAAACTAATACAGTCAAGTTTCATTAACTTTGATATTTTGTTGATATGGACTGTTGTTATGTTTGGATGCCCAAATAATGTACATCAGGGCTGGGTAAAAAGCATAGATTAGTTTTATGAAATGTTATCCTTTCTTAAATCCCAAGAATTAATTAGTCTAGCCTTTTTTCAGTTAATGGACGGAACATTCTAGCACACATTCTATCCAAAAAATCGCAATAAGCTTTGTGCTTTGTTACTTTGATATGAAATGAAGTCTTAGATTTCAAATTCTGTCCGGTTTATTAGTGTCATACTATATTGTATGGAATATAAGGGTTGACTAGATGTGCGAGACGAGTCATTTGTCATGTATTAATGTTGACAGAACCATTCATTTTCCTTTATGCAGGTCCAGAGCCATCTTTAATGACCCATCATTGGAAGACTTGGGCACTTACTCTTGTGTTGTGACCAATACTGATGGTGTCTCTGCCAGCTACACGCTCACTGAGGAAGGTGAGTCACTTTCTTTTAATCTGCGGTTGCAGGCGGTGATATTCCATCCCGTTACATTTCTTTGAATGACGTTTGTGCTTAAGAAGGGAACACAAGGAGATCACTACCTCTTAATGTCAACTGAGAGTACAGCAGCTGCTGATTTCTTTTTCCATCAACAACAAACAAATGATTCCACATGACAAATAATTGTCGTCAATGATCTTTCTACTCTTAGAGTCGAGTAAATTTGTTGATTACATGTGATGTTGTTTACATTTTGTAGGACTGAAACGCTTGTTGGACATCAGCCATGACCACCAGTTCCCCAGTAAGTGCTTTACGTAGACCTACTCCAGACTTTTATCCACCTTATTCTTCAACGCAGAAGTAAGCCTATGGGTGAGACTTCTGGTTAATTAGCTGCTATAAGGAAATAATGAGAAGAATAACAAGGTCTAAACAATAAAACTATTTCCACTACAAACCAGTGTGATCATAATTAAGATAATACATTAAAGTAATATAGTAAGACACACCAATTTGCAATATCAAGCAGAAAAACAAGCTGTTTTGTACTGATAAAAATAGCTGAATGCAGATGAGACACATAAAATTTACTCTTACAGGAAAAATAAGTTGGATAGTGTATTCAGTATGCATACTTAATATACATTTACCAATCAATAGGTTGTAATAGATTAACTGTGAGCAATTTTCTGCAGTAATTCCCTTCAAAAGCGAAATGGCCATTGAGCTGCAGGAGAAGGGCCGTGTGCGTTTCTGGGCCGAAGTTGGCAAGTTCACTTCTAATTGCCAAGTGGAGTATGTCTTCAATGATAATATCGTTCATGAAGGAAAGGTAAGAGATATCAGAACATTATAGCTCCAGTGAACTTAAAAATGCAAACTTAGACAGTATACATAATCTTGTGTTTGTTTGTTTGTCAAACTCAGAAGTACACAATGAACTTTAACAAAAGCACTGGCATTATTGAGATGTTTATGGACTTACTGGAGGTTACTGATGAAGGAACCTTCACATTCAACCTTGTTGATGGCAAAGCAACTGGACGCACCAGCTTAGTGCTTATTGGAGAAGGTGAGGTTATATTTTTTAGTCACTTAATCTGTAGTATACCTACATCTTAATGGTACAAACTATACCATTATATCACTTCTGCTTATAAAGCCTGCATTTATTACAGCAAAAACTGTAAAATTGTGAAATATGTTTACTTTTTAAAATAACTGTTATTTATTTGAATTTATGTTAAAATGTAACTTGTTCCTGTGATCAGCATCATTACTCCAGGCTTCACTGTTACATGATCCTATGCTTTAGAAAACATTCTAATATGCTGATTTGTTGTTCAAGAAACAATTTTACATATACATTATATTTATTATCAATATTTATATTAAATTAATATTCAGTATTTATAACATTAAACACTATACCATTCAAAAGCGAGTCAGTATAATTTTTTTTGGAAAGAAATGATGGAAATGAATACTTTTATTTACCAAAGATGCTTTAAACTGAACAAAAGTTATGATAAAGACATTTATAATGTTACAAAAGATTTTTATTTCGGTTAAAAATTCTTTTTATCAAAGAAACCTGAAAAAAATCTACTCAGCTGTTTTCAACATAATAATAATAAAAGTTTTTGAGCAGCAAATCAGAAAATGAGAACGATTTCTGAGGGATCATGTGACTGGAGTAGTGATGCTAAAAAAATCAGCTTTAAAATTACAGGAATAAATGACATTTTAAAATGTATTCAAATAGAAACCAGTTATTTTAAATAGTAAAAATATAAAAAAAAAATTTCACTGTTTTTGCTGTACTTTGGATCGAATAAATTCAGGCTTGGTGAGCAGAAGAGACTTCTTGTATATATTTAAAACAAAACATGCTGCAAGTAAATAAATAAATTCAAAGTTGCCCAATAGTTTTAAATCACTACTTACAATGCTTCAAGTTCATAATTCTAATAAAAACATAACATTTTCACTCATATTGTTTTGAGTAAATAATAATAATATTTTTATTTTGAATCCCAGATTTGTAGCCCACTATATATTTAAGTTCAACCCATTAAGCAAACCAGTGAACTGCTAGTGCATCTCACTGTAACAGCAACCTACCAGAGCTTTTTTATCCATATGTCCTTTAGAGGGCAGAAGAGTACCGTTTATAACTCCAAATCCAAATAAACTAGACCGGTGGGGTGACAAGAAATGTGTTTTGTTATCTATCTCTAGGGAATGCTTATAAATGGCCTCTAAACAAAATTCAGCACTCAAAATAAGCTGTATTCTGCATGCTTTGATCATTTTTTTTAGATTTTTTATAATCTGTTTATTACAGAGTTTGCTGAGCTTCAGAAGAAATCTGAGTTTGAGAGAGCAGAGTGGGTCAGAAGACAAGGTGCGCTGTCTTTACACTGTATTGTTTGTGTTAAATCACATTTTAGTTGTTGAGTGTCTAAAAATATTCTCCCACACGTAGGTCCTCACTTCGTGGAGTATCTCAGTTTCGAGGTCACTCCTGAATGTGACGTGCATCTGAAATGCAAGGTAAGGCTTTAGGAATCAAAGAAGGAAACATGAAACTGTCTGTCAATGCCTTGGGTTGAAAAGAGACTTATTAAAAATCCCTTTTTCCATCTTTCTCCTGCTCTAGGTTGGAAACATCAAACCTGCCACTGAGATTGCCTGGTTAAAGGATGGACTTGATATTGAAGAGGAGGATGAGGATGCTAAGAAGATTGGAAAGTCTGATGAAGTCTTGATCTTTGATATCGGCAAGGTCAGACTTGGTTCAGCAATGATCTGGGATTCCAGCATCCATATAAATATTAAAACAAATGTGTTTTTGCTAGATGCAGTATTAAAGATATGTTACAGGCTTTGCTACGCTAAAAGCCACTCTCCTCTCTGACACACAGACTCATAAATGATGAAATATTTGCATAGTACTAAAGAATATTTTTTTCTTTATTTCTTTAGACTTAAGGAGATATAAGTTATTTTTATTACAGTATATCTCAGAAGCCTTCCTGAAAATTAATAGTGTTGAAAATCAGCATGAAATGAAAATTTACTTTCTTAATACATTCCTGGTCTGGATTGTACATGATTCATCCGTATTTTTTCAATGAAAAATGGTCTTCATAATCTTTTATCCACATTTAATAAGTCACTCTGCCTCTAAAATGCCTTTCATTTTCGTCCAACATCACCTACGCTAGAAAAAATATTAACTTGCAGCCAAAAAGCTACTTTTAGACTAAATTTTATGTAAGGCAACATTTGAAAAATCTTACAATAGTTTACACAGCAAAGTAATGCTGGTTAATGTAATGAAGGCTACTGCAATATTAGTAATAAAATCACATTTAAATAACAATTGAAGTAAATATAAAATGGCATATGCACCTATGCTTGATAGTATGCAGTGCCTTGCAAAAGTATGCATACCCCTTCATTTTCTTCATGTTTTATGATGTTGCTTTAGCTAAGTAGTAAGTTAAGGGTATGAATACTTATGCAATATACTTATTTCAGTTTTTTATTTTAATACATTTACCATTACGGTGTATGGAGTGTAGATTTGATGTGGGGAAAAATATTTAAAGCAGTTTAACGTAAGTCAGTAACATAACAAAATGTGAAAAATATAAAGGGGAATACTTTCACAAGGCACTGTTTTTAACATGTTTATCATGCCCTGTACTTTGAATTGACAGGATGCAAAACCTTTTTAATTATTTACGACATTTATCAACATTTATGTCCATATATCATAAATATATGGCTCTTCCGCGTGTGAACCTTGGTTTTTAAAGGAAGCCATTTCCTGAATTCAATCAGATTTGGATGGCAAAAGTGCAAATTATCATCTTATGTGCAATCTGACCACCATTTTGTAATATTAATAGGTTATGAATATTAAAAGCCATCTTAGTTTGACTGAATTCAACTTCCAATAAGGTGCCAGTCCAGCTGGACTGAGAGAGGGGTGGATTTAATTCATACTGCAGAAGAGAGGCAAACTCCATTGCCATTCCAGTAGGGGGCGCTGGCATTAACTGCAATGTTTGTTTAATTCACAGCTTGTTATTAAGAGTGAAAAGGCAGAACGGAAAAAGAAACCAGCAACCGAAGAAAGCCCAAGCAAGCCAAAAGTCTGGAGCTTTGATTTATAAGTTGCCATCAGTGTCACTATGTTGTTATTTGTGATGGTGCTGTCTTTTCCTCTCTTACTCTGTTGACCTGCAGCATCCTCAGCAGGAGAAAAGCTTGGCTTTTCGGTCTTTCCTGTTTCGTTTATTTAAATGTTGTGCAAAAATGTTCAATTGATTGTGTTCTGATTCGTATTGATAAAACTAGTGTCCAGGGTCTATGCCTCACTGTTCCTGCAATTCTTCAACAGATTTCAAAGAAAGATGCAGGAGTGTATGAGGTTAAACTGAAGGATGAAAGAGGAAAGGACACAACTTTGCTGAACCTGACAGATGCAGGTAGGAGGCACTTTGTCATCATGCCTGATCAAAATTCTGAATTTAAGGATTGGCATAATTTCAGTTGAGGTAGGATTTGCATTGAACCGATGACAACCCACAGGATGTTGAATTGGAATTTGAATGGGGGTGACAGGTTGTGGAATTTACTGATTTGCAATTCAAAGAAATTCAGCACAGACATACAACAGAATTTCATTAGTCTTGCACAGAAACAAACTGGAAAAAAAAAGACTTTTTCAGATGTTTTGCTAGTTTCGCTCTATATTAAGACTCATTTAAAGAATATATATATATATATATATATATATATATATATATATATATATATATATATATATATATAATTAAATATATTTCTTATATTTAATATTTAACTGCAGAAATGTGTGTGTGAGTGTATGTATATATATATATATATATATATATATATATATATATATATATATGTATGTACACAGTTGAGGTCAAAAGTTTACATACACCTTGCAGAATCTGCAAAATATAAATTATTTCACCAAAATAAGAGGGATCATACAAAATGCATGTTTTTTTTTAGTACTGACCTGAATAAGATATTTCACATAAAAGACGTTTACATATAGTTCACAAGAGAAAATAATAGTAAATTTATAAAAAAAATTACCCTGTTCAAAAGTTTACATACACTTGATTCTTAATACTGTGTTGTTACCTGAATGATCCACAGCTGTGTTTTTTTGTTTGTTTAGTGATAGTTGTTCATGAGTCCATTGTTTGTCCTGAACAGTTAAACCGCCCACTGTTCTTCTGAAAAATCTTACAGGTCCCACAAATTCTTTGTTTTTTTTCAGCATTTTTCTGTATTCAATCACTTTCCAGCAATGACTGTATGATTTTGAGATCCATCTTTTCACACTGAGGACAACTGAGAGACTCATATGCAACTATTACAGAAGGTTCAAAACACTGACTGATGCTCCAGAAGGAAACGCAATGCATTAAGAGCCGCACACTTTTTTAAATTTGAAGATCTGGGTAAAATAAACATGTAAGTATCTTCTGTAGCTTCTGAAGGGCAGCACTAAAATAACAAAATTACGATATTTAGGTAAAATAAGAAAAATATACACATCATCATTCTGTTCACAAGTTTACACCCCTGGTTCTTAATGCATCGTTTTGCTTCTGGGGTATCAGTGAGTGTTTGAACCTTCTGCAATAGTTGCATATGAGTCTCTCAGTTGTCCTCAGTGTGAAAAGATGAATCTAAAATTCAGACAGTCATTGTTGGAAAAGGTTCAAATACACAAAAATTATGAAAAACCAAAGAATTTGTGGGACCTGAAGGATTTTTTTGAAGAACAGCAGGCAGTTTAACT